>NC_034409.1:58980853-59038609 GCF_002078875.1 Numida meleagris | reverse complement strand
TTTTTGTAAATACTGCATTACTTCATCAAGCTAGGTCTTAGAACTAACTTTATTCTGAGAGAAAACCTCTAAGCGGAAATAACTGCCTCCACCTTCCCCTCAGCCCCATTTTCTTCTTTATTATTATTATTATTTTTATCTGAGGTAAAAGCAGATGAAAAAGACAACTTTAAAAAGGTGTCTTTAAAGGTTTTGTTGTTGTTGTTGTGTCCCCCTGCCCCCAGGAATATTTTCACTATACTGAAGGAAGAAGCAAGACTTGCCTTGCAAGTGAATCCAGGATGTTCCTTTAAAAATTTGGGAACATCTTGTGTGTAAGAGCAAACAGATGCAAAAAGCTTCCTTGAAAGCTATATGAAATAATGCAAGCACTCGACACACTGGTCATCAGAGACTCTGTGGAAGCTGAGGTCAGCATCATGTCCACTATCCCAACTGGTCTGAAATATTCCTGCAACTTTCTTTCATCTACGTCATATTAATAATAATTCCCCCTATTCTCCACAGTGTCTAAAAACATGTTAACCTTGTCTGGTGAAGACAATCCATCTACAGTGAAAATCCCAGTACTTTTCTTCACTAAATGGGGATCATTATGAAAGCACATCCCACTTTTATATCTATATTGACTGAAGTTGGCCCCTACTTATTCACAGTCTTGGGAAAAAGCAAACCATTGAGTAACCATCAATTCCTCCCCAACCACTTCCTGAATTTTCACTAATGCAGTTTAAAATTAGCATTCTATTTCCACATTTTAAATTTGATTTTGCAGTACTAGCAAAACATTAAAAGTAGCTGATGGAGCAGTTTGATTTTCTTTCTTTCTTTCTTTCTTTCTTTTTTTTATGAAACTGCCTGTTGGGACAGCATTTGGCTTAACGATACACTACAAAGGATTAAAATTCATGGTATTCTTACAAATGTATTCTAGAAGGCTTCTGCAAAAGTTATTTATATCTGCATTAAAACTGTTCCTATAAACTGCTGTTAACAGGAATGAAGTAATTCACTTTCACACAATTAGATTTAGCAAAACATCACCTCTTATAGAGAAGATTTGGCAAACACCTGTTTTTCAGAAGTGTTGGCCCTTCCTGTAAAGCTTTGTCATAGAGATCTATTTTATTAAGTTAGTACAAAGAATCCATTACATACTGGATTTTGTGTATAGCCACTAGCATTCATTAGGCTCCTTTAAAGGGAAGCTTGAATGAAATCTTAGAGAAATGCTATGCAAATAACAGCTCTTGCTAGAGGAGATGTCTACTTCTAAGGACAGATGGACGTTTCCACAAAATTGGAATAAAACTTAAAGATCCAGCATTCTTCACTTCACCCATATTCCATGCCATTGGTGGTTCTCCTCAAAAATCTTAAATACCTATCTAAAAAATCACAATGGGTGAATGGGTCATCTAGTGAAATGAGAGCACCATACATTGATTGGGCATAAAGACTGAATTCCAATTTCCCTTCCTCTTTCAAGATGTACACTCTAATTATAGAACTTTAAAGTTGATCTATACACTCACACACAGATATATGTGTAAAAAACAGAGAGCATTCCCATTTTAAATTCAAGTTGAGCAAGGTGGGATCACTTCCTACAATTTAAGAGACTAAGCTACTAAAGGCAAAATAACTCGTTTTGAAATAGATTTGTTTCTGCAAGGTGTTTGCAAAAATAAAGATTAAATATGCAATGCAAAAACTGTAGAGCTAGAGATTAATTATGTGAACAAAAGTCTAATTACCTTTAATTTCCTTTCACCCACTCTCCCTCACATCCCATCCAGACAGCAATGATTTAGAAACAGATTAAACATGGACAGAACAGTCAGCACCTCAGTCTCCCATCAGACCAACACTTAAGTATCTGAAGCATGGACAGCCCAGTAAAAAGAGGCACAGCTAGTCTAATCTGGTCAGTCATTGTTAATACTAGGAGAGTCCAGATAGGCAGAAACACTTTCTTTTTCAGCTTCATCTGTTTATTTTGTTTAAACAGTGTAGGAGAGGTAAACTTAGTGACAATATGGAGTATTAGAATTTGTTGTACTCTGAATATCTATTACTTTCTGTTAAGGATGCGATTATTTTTCCTCTTCATACTCATCTTGTATTTCAGATAAAACTCTGTTAATGCAACTTAATGGATTAGGAGAGTTTTGGAATTAATTTTTTCTTCCCCATGAGACCTATTCTGCATATAAATACTCATCTCTCCTATATTCTACAGACAAAACAGCCACAAATTCTACTGAATTTGTAATTCTAGGCGCAGTGAATGGTAGGTAGAATGCTGAAAGAGAGCAATCACTTTCTGTCCATTCTCCTAAGGGACAGATTCAATCAGCATAAAAAAGATGGCTACAAAAGCAATGGGAAAAAAGAATAGCTGACACATACGAAAAATAACAGTTTCATCAAAACAAAATATGATACAAGGGCTTCTATAAAAGCAATGGCTCCTATGTTATTATGCTGACCCACAACAGATGTTGGTGGTATGGCAGTAGAGGTTGAACCTTCCCACCAATATTCTGTTGCCATGAAACAGATGGCAGCAGAAGGGCAGACTGATAAAACAGTGTCTGGTATGGAAGTGCATTATGAAGCAAAGGTGCGTCGTTGAATTCCTTCCTCCATGTGGAGAAAAGGACACCCACTGACATTCATGAAAGCTTGCTGAATGTTTATGGAGACCAAACAATGGTGTCAGCACAGTGAGGTGGTGGGTGGTGCATTTCAGCAGGGGCAACAGCGGTGTGAAAGACAAGCCTCGTTCTGGATGGCCACACACATTTTTACTGGTGCAGCATGCAGGCTCCTGTTCATTGCTGGACAAAATGCACAGCTAATGGTGGTGACTACAATGAACAATCGTGTTTTGTAGCTGAGAATTTCCTCTATCAAACAGTGTTATTGTGCTTTTTGTATCTGTTGTAGCTTCCACAAGAAAAAAAAAAAATAGAAGCCATTATTTTAGGAGCAACCTACATATAAAAGTATTTCCTATATTTTATAAGTAGAAGCTTTAAGACATAGACACAAAAGGACCTGAAAGTTTAAAACATATTTGTAGTCACAGTCAATGCCAGTGAGCATATATGCCAGTACTAATACCTTCTGGTACATATGTCTAAAACACTACCCAAATCTTTCAGTTGCTAATAAGGCATCCTCTTTCTTCAGTGATTGAGGAAGTTCGTATTTGGACTCCTTTCTGCAACTGCAGATACTTGAGCTATCTCATGTCTATTAGGACAGGAAGGGACAGACTACTTTGCAGGTCTCCACAGCAACATCACCAGGTGCAAGAGAAAACTCCAAAATGATTAGTGTGCCTGCATCAGAATTCAGGTAATTTTGGCAGCAGGCCATCAGTAGGTGTGTGCATGTGATACTCAGGGATCTAACCTGGCACGCCCTCATTTCACTAGTCTGTAAATTGCCACAATTTAAGTGCGTGCATGTTAGAATAGCAATGCTCTGGAATCTTCTATTACCTCAAAGACCAAAAGGCAAGTAGTTACCTCCTAAAAGGATTTTGTCCTGTGTACTTAAATTGGAGGAACACGATCCATAGACAAATGGGAGTAATTACACCTTCAAAGCAAATAAACAAACTCCATACCTTACAGGCATTAGTTATATAAAAACAGGCAAACTATAAGTGCCCTTCTATAATTAAATGTCAAAACAATCACTTGATGAACCTCAGTGCATGAATAAAAATTCAATTCATAATTTCTGTGTGTTGCAGAAGGAAGGTGTATTTGTGGAAAACGGCCTGTAACAAGAGGACACAACAGAATGGTTGTGTGTACACAGGTGCTTTCCCAAACAACTTGAAGAGTGAAGTATCAAAAAATTCCAGGACTTACTTTTTGAAGAAAGGCCTTCCAAATTCCCAAATTAACATTAGATCACAACAGAAAATTACAGTATCTAATTGGAACTGTTTCTAGTTAAAAAATTATTAGAAACCTTGTTTTGACTGCTAACCCAAGGGAGAGAGAAGCATGACCCATGGGAAAACCCGTGGCCACTCACTGATTGAGTGGGCTAATGCTACTTGGTTTTGAAGCCTTTTAAGGCACTAAAGTGCTTTCCAAACAATGCAGGTCCTTTATGTCTCAAAGTTTATGGTATAACTTAGTGGAAAGCTGTTCCAAGATGCCAGATTGTAAGAAAGGTATTTTAAGAATATACTTTTTTTTCAAAATGGAGAAACAAATCAAATGATTCAGTTAGAAAAAAAATGCTTTTTTCAGATCTACTTCAAAAGGAAGGGAGCAGAAAAATCATAGAATTGTCAGAGAAGCATAGAATGGCTTGGATTGGAAGGGACCTTAAGGGTCAGCTGGTTCCAACCCCCTTAGACAAATATGAGGATGTGTTTACATGTAGAAATTTGGTTAGCCAGCAAGAACATTAGCTAGTGTTTCATCCTACAGAAAATCTCTCCATTAAAAATGAACAAAAAAAGATGGACACGGGAACTGATCCCTCTTCTGTTTCCTAATACTGACTGAAAAGTTGTGCAGATGACATTAAGTTCCTGTTTCCAAAATTTGACATAGAGACTAAGTTTCTTAAACATACTGTTTTTTTTCTTATTTATACCATTTTCCCACATTAATAGAACACCTTCCAATATTTTTCTTCAGAAATCTATATTTTAGAATAAACACTATCAAACTAATCAAGCAATGGGATTTAAATCACTAGTGACAAAGTTGTAACTGGAAGCTCAGACAAAGTCCACAAGAATAATGAATACACATTTTAAGACAATTTTATTTATATTTCAGCTGTGTTTTCTGTAGACAACTTGTTCAATTTCTTCGATAAAAACTGAAGGAGTTTATAGTCTCCTTAACACGCAATGGGAGTGACATCCCCTCACCCACAGAATTCCTCTTAGATCTGTTAATCATTATAAATTCTTAATATTATGCATCACCATTTAAAAATGAAAAATGTAGACTACCAGGCTACAGAATTAATCAAAAGCTTTACATATTTAGATCTCATTTGAATCCTAAGTATCTGAATATTTAAATCACTCTAAATGCAAGTGAAAGGTTAGATGCTTTCCAGGCAAATAAAGTTGTAGCCAAAGAGATTCATAAAACACAGGAGCAAAAAGGGAAATAAAACTCTTGATACTCATATCGCACAATTCAAGTTTATTCCATTCATTCTTGCAACACAAACTTAAAAATACAGTATCATTTAGCATTCTGATGTCTATGAACCATGATAATGAACCCAATTGTGTCAAAACAGGTAACAATGGTGAAAAGAGGAAGTCAAATATCAAAATGCACAAAGAACTACTTTTCTTCCATCACTGCGTAGAAAGATGTTTATCCATTTACAAAATATAATTAAGACAAGTTCATCTTGAAATTTTGCATGCAACACTGCAATTGCTTGACCTAGGACACTCCACTCTTATCAGCCTCTTCTGCTAGTATTTCAGTATTACAATTGAAGATAAAGTTTTATTCAGCTACCACATTATTCGTCCCACTTGCTCCTCTTGACAAAAAGGAGCAGAGGACACAAAATCCAAAATACATTTTAGGTTATAACTTACTCAGCACAAATTTCAAAGGAAAAGGTTTAAGAACAGTGAAATTCCAGATGTACACGAATCCAGTCTGACAATGTATTTAAATGCTGTTTAAAGAATGTCAAGTAATTTACAGTTTGGTATTTTCACCTAGTTAGGACCTATTCAAAGATACAGGCAGACACATTAATTTTTTTCCCCCGTAATGTAGCTAACAAAAAGGGAATGAATGAACAAGCTCAGCCTCTAGAGAATTATAAAAGAGTTTCACTTTTTTTTTTTTTTTTTTTTTTTTTTTTAAGTCCTGGGCAAAACTATCAATCACTTTTCATGAATGTAAAAAGAAAAGAAAAGAAGTATTTCCTCTTTACAGTCAAACCGTAAATGCCATCTTTTAACTATCTGGAAAGGCAGCTTGGGTGTATACTATAGCCAAATTAACATCTGTCTCACCAAAGTTTGTTTGCATTTTTTCCCCTCAAGTGAAGTAAGAAAAAATAAGGTGTTCACATAGCTGTAGAAAAAGAGAGGCAAAATTACCTCAGTGAATCACCACAAGAGTTAGTACAAAGATAATGCTTCTTTACTATGATAACGCTCACTTATGTGAGTTGAACCAAAGGGCAATAAAGAACACAGGGAAAAAAATATCAAAAAACACTACAGCCAGACAACGTGACACTAATTAACACAAAAAAACTTGATTATTCAAGTTTTTCCACGTAAAAACAGACTACAGTTTCCTAGACTAGAACTTTAACAGCTAAGTATTGAATACCATAACATGGAGGCAAATTTATTCCAAAGATGGTTACTGTCATAGCTGAATAAAGAGTTTAACCTATATTTTGTGTTCACTCTATTACAATGACATGACAATTAAGCACTGATAGAGATAAGATTAAAGAGTTCTTTAAATAGTCATTAAAAGCACTGTTCACCAAACATGCTTCATCTTTTATCAGCAGCTCACCAATTTATTTTATCACTGATTTCCAGTCCTTCTGCTCTTCCTGCCATCCATATCCAAGAAGCAAAGAGTAATTGCACTGTACAGTCTATGGCCAGAGTTGATTGTTTTCTCCATTGCTTTTCTTATGGGATGTGTACATGCAAATCAGTTTCTGCTCTCATTTTACAATCTAAATGAAAGGCTTTTTATATCTGAGACATTCAATAATAATATGCAACATGATTCAAGTAAAACTAACTCTTACTTAAATATTTACGAGTGGTAGCCACCAGCCTATTTCTACATATCCTCTCAATTTCAACAGTGATATCAAAGTAATATCTGCTACTTTTAAGAATTCAGCATGAGATATTATATACATTGTCTTCTGTATTCTGTATGTTATCATTAAGTTTTCAAACTTAATGATCTGTAATCCAAATAAAGGAAGATGTTTAAGTTTGTGGTATACACTTTTGTTTAATAAAATCTGTTATTCAGGCTTGGGTGAATCAGCAGTCTAAAGAAAATTCTCAAGATGAAAGCCAGAACCTCAAAAATTCCTGAGGACTGTAGGATGTGACAGGAATTTCTACCACAATTTTTAAATATCTTCCATCACAGCTGTCCTAGTACTGGCATATTTAGTGGTAAAATAACTAAAGACAGTAATTCATGTGGTGTGGTTGCAGTAGGAACTTTCAGAAAAAGCCCCATTCTTTAATAATGAGATTTACCGTTTCTTCAGCAAACTATGAAATACTAATCCAAAGACATCCGCAACTAATAGTCTTGCCTTCTCCAGTAATAAGAGCAAGTTATGTCTTTGAATTGCATGTCTTTCTGTTTCTAACATCTCAACTTAGAGATTTAACAAGTAATTCAAACGTTTATCAGAGAAGTCTAGCAACAATATTCACCCGACATGAATGTCTAAATAATTACTGTTCATTTTGCTCAGCTTGATTATCTTTGTGTACCAAACAGCTTCCTTCCACGGTAAGGATATTCCATGATACAATCCTTTTAAAAATTAGTACAATGATATCTTTAACTCTCTCAAACAGTTGTTTTAAGTCTCTACCCTGGAGTAGAACACACAAAGGGAAGAAAAATCTCAAATTCATGCATCCAGAAGTACATTAGCAGATATTCTGGAGTGTAATAACACCAACCTCAAGTCATCATTCCTGGATTACTCAATAGTCAGAAAAGCATTAGTGTGACATCAAATTAATCAATAAAAATACCTGCTCCAATAACTAGTATCAAAAGTCCTCAAAACTGCAACATAAGCTTTAGGCAGAAGAAGAAAGCTACCCACAGAGAAAAGAGAGAAAAGCAACCCAGTCACCTACATTACTACACTTCAGATTATGGCAGACACTAATAGCACAGGACTCTTGTCCTCTTCACAATTAGTTTCAAGTACATAGAGAAGTACTTCCATCTAAAGGAATCTTACAATGGAAACCTTAGTACTAACATAGGCAGTTTACAAGCCAAAAATTCAAGATCATGGTCTCTCTTCTTCTGTTTTCACTAGAGACGGGAAGAGATTGTGCACTGAAAAGAAGTCCTAGAGCAACACTGTTCATAAGAGTCTTCAACCCTCTCCAAACTGACCATCTTTGATACAGGCTCCTAACTAGTCTGATTCATTGAGAATTTCCCTCCCCCCAAAGTATTTAGCTGAAGAAGCTGGAAGATGCAAAGAGTGACAGACAGGCAGCAGTGTGAGGCCACAGGAGAAACATTTAAGATAACAGTCCATCCGTCACTGAAGAAGAGTTTTGATTGCCTGGTTGTCAGTGGCTTCAAAGGCAGTTAGTCCATCTGGGCCTTTCACAGTCTTATCAGCACCCTGTAAAGACATTGAGAAGGACTGTCAATTCATAAAGGTAGGTTGTATTAGTATCAAGTGTGTCACAACACTTACCTTGAATAATTATATTGATTACATCCATTTTTTAGTCCAGTTTTCACATAGAAATTAAATGGCCACATTTAACTGTACAGCATGCAGCTAACATCCAAACTTAACAACTAGAAAAAAAGTCAAGTAACTTTTATTGAACAGCAAGCTACAAGATCAAGAAGTTATCACTTAATCTAGGACAAAACCAGAGGATTTTTTTTTCCAGCAACTACTTAAATTAATGCAAAAATTTAGTCTTGTAAACTTCCATGAAATCTATGGCACAACAAGCTTTTTCACATTTAAGCTCTAAAAGAGCTTACTTAAATAATAATGTTTTCTTTCTACATCATAAAAGATTACATCCATCTAGCATCACGCTTCTACTGTGGAAGGAAAAAAAAAGTCTTACTGCTACTTGGAGAAAATAAAAATCATTCAAATTATAAAACTGAGTAAGCTTCTTAAATACTGTATGCCTATCTTAAAAACAAGAAAATGTACAAGAATGCAACAGTTTACTTACAGATCTGTCAATACTTCATAGAGGATAACAGAAATGTGCCAGATGGGCAGTAGGAAAACAGTAAGCACAGAAGCAGACTTAGTGCCAAAAATATAGAAGGTGAACAAAAAAAAACCAAAAAGAGTCATGCTTGTTCTTAGCACCGTTAAGTCATACACATGAAAATGAAAAGCCAAACTAAATTGTAAAAAGAGTAGTTAAATTAATGGCTAAAAGTTAGTGGAGAATAAAGAACTACAAGAGACCAAGAATGAGATGTTTCCTGAAAATACATAGATTCCAAAACATCTCCTCATGAAAGATATGCAAATCTCACTTTAAAATTCTTGCATTAGCTCAATCAAATGACAGAAAGAACACTGCATACAGATGCAGTTTGGCAAGAGCATGTGTTGCAGAGTTCTGTCTTCAGTTTCATACGTTACTTGTTCATGGAGTAAGTACAAATCTAACCTCCTGTACATTACGTGGAAGAAAATGGACAGACTGATTATAAAGGACATTCAACAGTTTTCAGAGAACACACTGGACCTAGAAATTCAAGAGCTTCTTAAAGAATCACAGAATAGCTTGGGTCAGAAGGGACTTTAAAGATCATCTAGTGCTAACACTCGTTCTGTAGGCAGGGCTGCTACCCACCAGATCAGGCTGCTCAGGGCCCCATCCAATCTGACCTTAAATGCCTCCAGGGATGAGGCATTCACAGCTTCACTGGGCAGCCTGTGCCAGTGCCTCACCATCCTCTGAGCAAAAAATTTCCACTTAACATCTATTCTAAATTTCCCCTCTTTTAGTTTAAGGCTATTCCCCCTTCTCTTATCACTACTGCACTGTGTTAACAGTCTCCCTCCTGATTAGAAGCTCCCTTTAAGTACTTAAAGACTGCAGTGAGGTCTTCCTAGAGCCTTCTCTTGTCCAGGCTAAACAAGACCAACTCCCTCAAGCTTCCTTCATAAGAGAGGTGCATCAGCACTTTGATCATTCTTGTGGCCCTCCTCTGGACCTGCTCAACAGCTCCACATCCTTCTTGTACTGGAGGCCCCAGGCCTGGATGCAGTACTTCAGATGGGGCCTCACAAGGTCAGAGTAGAGGAACAATCACCTCCCACTCCCTGTTGGCCATTCTTCTTTGGATGCAGCCCAAGATAAAGTTGGTCTTTTGGGCTGCAAGCACACACTGCTGGTCATGCCCAGCTTTTCACCCACCAGGACCTCTAAGTCCTTCGCTGCAGGGCTGCTCTCAACGAGTTCTTCTTCCAGTCTGTAGAGATATCTGAGATTGTCCCGACTCAAATCCAACACTTGGCCTTGTTGAACCTCACTAGGTTCACTTCTCATGGCATTTCTATGCCATCTATGCAGTAATTGACCTGTCCTTCACCTTGAATTATAGCTTAAAGAACTTTCTCAACTTACAGAACTCTCCACCAATGTACAACACTTAGGATTTAAAAGACAACATAAAAGAGCTTTTAGTGAAAACATAAGATTTTTTTCCACTCTCATATATGTAGGTTGCTCCAAAAGTAATGCCTCCTATTTATTTCCACGGAAACTACAACAGATAAAGAGCACAATAACACTATTTGACAGAGCAATTTCTCAGATTCAAAATACTCTTTTTCAATATAGTCACCACTACTAACTATGCAGTAGCCAGTGATAAAGAGCCAGCGACAAAGAGCCTGCAAGCCACACTTGTACAAATCTGTACCAGTGCACATGATCTGCTGTTGCCACTGCTGAAATGCACCACCCCCACCTCACTGTGCTCACATCCACTATTTGGTTCAGCAAGCATTGAGGAATGTAAATAAGTGCACTTTTTTTCTACATGGAGGAATTCATTGACACAGCTTTGCTTCATACGCACTTCCATGTCAGACATCACTTTGCCAGACTGCCCCTCTGCTGCCATCTGTCACACTGCAACATGTAACGGAATACTGGTGGGAAGGTGCAACCTCTACTGCCATACCACCAGCATCCACCTTCAACAACATGGGGCAACATAATAAAATAGGAGGCATTAGTTTCATAGTAGTCCACATGTATTTGTACTTCAGAGAAGTTACAGAAACACAAAACTTGAGTTTTTAAAACATCTTTAGTGAATGTAGGATAGAAGGGCCACAACTACTTAAGGAGGACTTTTTTTAAATAAAGTCAGTGTTCATAAATTAGGAGAATGGCCCCAAAGCTAGGCAGAAAGCTTCCTGCCTGCATTCAATGGGAGAAAGAAATAATAAAGTTCAGGTCACGAGTACTTCAATTTTCAGAAGCACAGCACTGCCAGGAAGCAAATTTAATTAAAAGTTCATAAAAGTAAAAGATTCCACAGTATTCTCTACTTCCCTGAAGTAAAAAAAGGTATTAATCTCTTACATTATGTTCTTTTCCTGTGTGTATATATATATATATACACACACACTAAAAACTGTTCGGCAGGGTAATAACAACAAGCAAGAATGTTTGCACTCTTAAAATACCAAGTATTAAAACTTGCTGAATGGAGCACAATAGTTACCACAGTATATCTGCAATTCAAAAAAAAAAAAAAAAAAGGCAGATAGTCAACACAGAGCTGTTACTAAAGTCAATGGAACTGGGAATATTCTGATGAAGCAAGCCAGTAGAAGACTGGTTTACACAGCAAGGAGTGAACTTCCAGAATCATGTTCCTGATGAAGTTATGAAGGCAAATGGCAGCTGGTTGACAAAGGATGTGGATAAACTCATGTACAATAAATTTGTAAACACACTGTAAAGTGAGTTGATTTGAGAACTTCTACATAGATGCGAGCCTCTAAAATCCCTAATACAACAGAGGAATATATGAGCAAAAGTGGTAAAATCTACAGCTTTTCTCAAAAGGCCTCCACTGTGCCACTGTCAGAGGAAAAAGAAGTTGCTAAATTAAAAAAAAATCCTGTTGAATTTGGTAACATTTTTAGCAGTAAGCAGAGATCAAGTTGATCGACAGCTTACAAAAACACTGTTATACGAATCACAAATTGAGACTTTCTTTAGAAGCATTCTAAATTGATTGTCTACTGTAACATGATGCTGGCTTCTCCTGCAGTACGCTCAAGACAAGAGTCTTTTCACATGAGAAACTCAAATGCAAAGTATGTATGGAAGAATATGGAACAATTTGAATTTTATTTATAATGCAGAAAATCTTAAGTATCTCTGCTATCCCTGCAAAAACTAAAAGCAAACTGAAATACAATGACTGAAGTTGCTTCATTCGCTAATAGTGCTCTGTACTTTAATTATTATTTTGTTTTATAGAAGGCTTTTACCTTTCTCTTGTAGTGCGAGCTAAATGCACATCTGGTATTCGAGGCAATTCATTTCCTCCCTAAGAGTAGAATATCTTCAAATAGTATGTTACTTAATGTTAATAATAGTGAAAAGGCAGAAGTGAAAGAACTGAACACGAGACAGGACAGTTCTGCCCTTCTTTAAAGGTGCTGTATGCTGCAAACCACTTCATTGTTTAAAATGACCACAGATATCTTAAACTGTCTCAGTCCCGGAAGAAGCATTGTAAAATTGATAAAAATAATTACTGTTAAGGCAGTAGTAAGACAGCAAGCCCTATCTTTGAGCTTTAAATGGAAAGTGCTCTTTAGACTAAAGCTATGTTCATGCTGTTTTCTTCTAATATACTGTATTACATTTTCAGCAAACCGAGACCGATTTTTGGTACCAATCTACAAACCTCCATAGGTCTATTCTTCAGAAGGTCTACAGTATGCTTTCCCATGTGTTTTCATAGAGTTGAAAGTATTCTAAGAATTCCCAAAACTTGGTTTAGGCTACTTACTGTGTAAGTCAGGCTTGATAGTTTAAAAATGATTGATTATATCAAAAGAGCACTTTTGTGGGAATCTGCTAAATGGACTCAAAAGACATAGTATTTTGACCACCAGTGTGACCAAAAAGTGTTAATTAGAAAAGCATATCTCATTTCTTACCTAGAGGCTCACTACTTCTGGCAGCATTAACAGGTTAAGATTGAACTCATTTACTATAATAAATTCAACCATCCCTTGTTGAAGGCAGTAAAATCCTGGTTTACCCGTGGGGTATTTTGGAGTTGGGGGGGGGAGGGGCATCTTTAAATATTTGAGAATAAGATGCAGTATGATTACCTACTGGTATATTAGTAGGTGTATGGGAACTGCTGAGTCATGGCCTGAACCACTGATTGAGCACCTAGAGGAAAGACCCAGTCAGCCCTGGGAGCACAGGTGAACGCAATTCACCTGTGTGACTGGAAGGGGTGGAGCCTGGCTCCATACCTCTTAGGCTTCATTTAAGGGCTGACCCTCACTGAGGAAGGATCTCTTTCTAGAGATGCCTCCTTGACAGAAGCTTTTTTCTGCAAGCCCAGAATCTTCTGATATGGGTGAGTGATCTACTTCCCTTCCTTTGTAGCACCTTGCTATCATGCTGATCCTTCCACCTCTTTTGTAATGCCTTTTCCATCGTGTTGGTCCTTCTGATCACTACATTTGACAAGCCAGGCAGACCAAAACATTAAAATGGCTTTCCTTTTGAACATCTTTAAGTGGGCTAAGGGGGAGAACATCGTTCCTCTAGATAAAACCCTGCTGGAGCACATCCCAGGATTTCTGAGTTCACCTTTTTATGAATTTTCAGCCATAATTGAAAAATGGGGTCCCTTGCAGGATAGTGGAAATACTTCTCAATCCCCATCTGGCATGGCAAAATATTTCTATGAATTAGATAAAGATATCGTAATTACAAAGGAACGCTGACTGGCTGTGTCCACTGTGGCATGGCCACTATTAATAGCACTCAATTGTGCAGAGCTTTCAAATAGTACTTTAGAAAATGAGAACCAGTTACTGTGTGATTGCATTGAGAAACTCAAGCAAGAGCTTGGCCTATTGACAGGGGAAAAAAAATCAAGTTTAACTTTCCCTTTAAAGTAAATATGGAATATTGCACTGGAAAATACTCAGGCTCCTGAACCAGTACACCTGGGTAATTCAACAGAAAAAATCTCAAGATCATATCTCGAAGCCCCACTCGAGGAGGATCCCTTTGAGATCTGAGCTGTAGTGATGCAAAAAACCAAAGTAAGTACAGGATAGACCAGCAGGGGTGCCCCCTGATCAATGCCCCCCTGCCCAAATTCATCTCCATGTAACAGCTTGCCCCTATATGGCATCTGAATTGATGGATTTGGTACAACGATTTTGGCAGAGACCAAGGGGAAGTGCACCAGCTTGGTTACTCTGACTATGGGACACGGAGGCAGAGTGTTGTGGTCAGTGGACCAGAAGTTTCCAAGCTTGCATCCATTACCTCGCACCCTGCCCTTATGCAAAGACTGTATGGCATCATGCAACATAATGAGGAGAATAATTACCTAATGGATTGGTTGATGGCAGCATGCCGTATCACTTGGCCTAATAAGGCTGATATCCTGGTGCATGCAGGTGGAGGTCCATGGAGGACCTCCAAGCATATATTTGCGAGCTAGGAATGAACGAGGCCATTTACGACGAAGCCTTCTGAATTCCTGATTTAGTAAAATTCTCAGCCGGAATGAGGGATCTAATTTTACAACAGGCACCCTCCCACTATTATGGCACTTTAGTACCTATATTGAACCCCCTGGTGGCCTCAGAAGCCATTGTTCAGCAGGCTGCCCAGTTGGTGGCTGACCTGGGGGAGAACAACAGGTGAAACTGGCTGTAAAACAAGCACAGGCACTGGGTATATTTGATCCTACCCTCCCAGCCGAATTGGATGTTCATGTCACTCAGGACGGCTTTGGCTGGGGCCTGTGGCAACACCAGAATTCTGTTCAGATCCCAATTGGGTTCTGGTCTCAGGTCTGGCATGGAGCAGAAGAAAGATACAGTAATGACTGAAAAACAGTTACTGGCTGCCTACTCTGCATTACAGGCAGTAGAGCCAATAACCCAAACATCTGAGATCACAGTTAAGACCACCTTGCCAGTTCAGCAGTGGGTGAAACATCTGACTGACCTTCCTAAGACAGGGGTGGCCCAAGCACAGACAGTGGCATGATGGGTTGCCTATCTCAGCCAGAGGAGTAGCTTGTCTTCATCACCATTGAAAGAACAACTTCAAAAGATCTTAGGCCCAGGGATGTATCACAGCGATGTGCCGAAAGAAACAATGGTCGCTCCAAAAGAGAAGAGTCCTGTTCAGGAGGGGAAATATACCAGGCATCTTCAGGAATAGGATATGGACAGTCCAGTGAAGGTAACCCAAGCAAGTGGAGAGCAGTGGCATACCATCCCTCCACTGACACAATCTGGTTTGAAGACGAGAAGGTCAAAGTAGCCAATGGGCAGAGCTGCGAGCTGTGTGGATGATTATCACCAAGGAACCTGGTGACAACGCACTGAACATCTGCACAGACAGTTGGGCTGTGTACTGGGGATTCACTCTTTGGATCGCACAGTGGGCCACCCAAGACTGGACCACCCATGCCCGACTGCTCTGTGGCAAAGAGATGTGGTTAGACATATGGAATGTGGTTAAACATAGAACCATCTGTGTTTACCACGTTTCTGGACATCACCCCCTGCAGTCACCAGGAAATGATGAGGCTGACAGGCTGGCTCGAGTATGGTGGATTGAGAACTCTCCTTCTGAGAACATCGCCTACTGGCTACACCAGAAGCTGCAACATGCTGGACAGAAGACCACGTGGGGGCTGCCCATAACAATGTTAGATATTGTCCAGGCATGTCATAATTGCGAAGTTTACTTGAGAATGAGACTGAAAGCCTTGCCAAAGACGACTGTCCACCTTGCCAGAGGACATAACCCTCTCCAAAGGTGGCAAGTTGATTATATAGGCCCTCCCGCGTGATCTGAGATATGCATGAACTTGTGTTGACATGGCAAGTGGACTGATGCAGGCCCATCCAGTACCAAAAGCAAATCAGGCCTACACCACCAAGGCTTTAATGTAGTTAATGGTGGTATATGGGACTCCACAGGCTCACTTCATGGGTGCGATGATGTGCTGCTGGGCAGAAGAGAAGAACATGGAATGGCGATTTCATCTGCCATATAATCCAACAGAAGCAGGCCTCACTGAACGTTATAATGGCATCCTGAAGGCTGTTTTGAAGACAGACTCTCAGTCCCTGCAGGGGTGGACAAAGAGACTCTATGAAACTCTGTGGGACCTGAATGAAAGGCCTAGAGATGGCAGACCCAGTGCCCTGAAGATGCTACAGACAACATGGGCCTCCTCTCTTAGGATCCAAATTACAGGTACTAACAATCAGGTAAGACCCCAAATTGGTAATGAAAATAACCTGTTCCCTGCTCCTGAGAATCTAGAACCTGCTACCCATAGAATAGAACGGCCTTGGAAGGTGCAAGTAGGACCAAGGTGGTGTGGCCTATTTGTGCCTTGGGGGAGATTATTGGAGGTGGGAGGCTCGGTAGTCCCTCTGGTGATTGGTACATGGCCTACTGACATCATGGTCAACACTCCAGTCTTCATTGCTAAGGGGACCCTCATCATGTCCCTATGGCAGATCAGGACCCCTCTTTGGTACCTGATATAGTTATGCAGCCACATATACCTGGCCAAAGGGTGTGGTACAGATGGCTGGGGTATGCCCCAGTGCAAGCCAAAGTGTTGACCCAGGACAGGAATACAGCCTGTATCTTGCCATGGAAGGCAGACCTCCTCCTCTTGGTACCACTGAAATACCTGTATTACTCCCCCTGAGTCTTTTGAGTCTCTAGGATCACTGCAAGGAGCAAAATGTCATCGAAGTGTTCGAGTCACTGTGAGATCAAGCATGACATCTGGTGAAGGCCTGTGTGGAACTGGTGGAACCTGCACCAAACAACTGCATACCTCCAGTAGCGTCACTGAGCACTGGCCCATGAGACAACATGAACCTCAGCCATGAACCGATCAATTGTCTCACATTGTGTCAACCTGCACTGCAATGGGCAACTGTATAAGCATCGCAGTGTGTTGGATCTCTGTAGTAGGGAAGGCTCAGCCTCCAGCTGATTTAATCATTGGTTCACATTGTGAAGGGGTGGAGTGCATGGGAACTGCTGAGTCACAGCCTGAACCACTGATTGAGCACCTAAAGGAAAGACCCAGTCAACCCTTGGAGCAGAGGTGAATGCAATTCACCTGTGTGGGCCTCATTTAAGGGCTGACTGCCTCTGAGGAAGGATCTCTTTCTGGAGATCCCTCCTTGGTGGAAGCTTTTCCCTGTGAACCCGGAGTCTTCTGATATGGGTGAGCAATCCACTTCCGTTCCTTTGCAGCACCTTGCTATTGTGCTGGAAACTTCCACCTCTTTCGTAATGCCTTTTCTATCATGTTGGTCCTTCCAATTGCTGCAGTAGGTTAATTAACTTCTTTAGAGGCTGATCTAGTATACACATGCAGTAGTTTAAGTAACACACATTAAGATCTTGTGGAAGATGAAGCCTTCTCTAAAAGTACAGAAAAGTTGCAGTGCAAAACATCTTTTTTCTGCTTAAATACATTTTAGAGTATTACAACGCATTGCTGATTTCAGAGCAGCATTAGAGCTTTAATGCTTAAAAGTTGAAAGGATGACACTATTTGAATATTTTATAAAGACTACTGTTTTTGATGGCATGTAAGTTTAAATTACCATCTTATCAATTTTTATTTAGCTGATTATTAGGCAGGCCTGAACCATCCAAGGTGACCAGAACTGTGCTGTGGTAAAAAGCACTTAATGAGTCCAATTCATCAAAAATATGCATAATCTCTAACTTGATTATAGCTGATCGCTATGATCCGCATAACAGCAGTGCTTGAACACACAAACATGTGCAAACTTAACTTCTGAAGTTTTCAAACTGCATTTTTTTTCTTAAATTTGTGAACTGAACACTGCAAATTGCTCAAAGCATCTAATTAAGGCATCAAGAAGTCCTCTATGAAACACTAACTTCAGAAGAAAATGTATAAACAATGGCAATTTTCAGGAGCTACCTTTGGAAAAGTATAACATGCATCCACATTTAAGTTAGGTATTTACCAATAATCATGTGTGCATTATAATTGTGAAAGCCAAATCAGATACTGTTTCATTTTGTTTTAATGAATGCAAGTCATTTTGTTTACACAAAATAACCGTATCTTGGTTATATCTGCTTTCATACACAAGAAGAAATGTCTGAACTTGAGTATCACCATCAACTATGGCAACATGTGAAGCCACAGTTCAAAACAGCTTAATCATAAAACTGTAACTTATGATGTTTTTGCAATGTTTCACAAATAGCAGAAAATACAAGTAAAACACTGGGGGTTAAATGCATGCAACCATCGTAATGGGTCAAAACTTGAAGAAAAAACATTGTAGATAGCTGTAAGAATCATTCTTTCCACCTGCTGGAGTACTCATATGTAACCACTAATTAATATTGAATAGTATTTCAATACTTTCTATGCAACCTACCAGGAAATTCCATTGAATGGTTCTTCTTCATAGTACTTCACTGTTTTTGATGAATGCTCTTACCTTCCACAGTCAAATCAATTGTTAGAGGGTTAACCTGCCATTCACAGATCACCACTATTTAAATGCTTGAAGAGAATCTAAGAAGCAATTTGGAGCTAAATCCCTTGGTTTACACACAGTTATTATCCTTCCAAAGACAGAAATTTGAATTTTTATTTTTCAGTAATCCTACAATTTCTGAAGTTACTGTATCTATTGGGTTTACACTGCAAGGTCCTGTTAGTGGGGGAGAGCTGCAGGGGTGGCCTCTCTGTACAGCGCCCAATAGTTGACCCATGTCAGATCAGTGCCAGCTCCAGATGGCTCAAAAAGGGACCCACCACTGCCAGAGCTGAGCCATGAGCAATGCTGTGTGTGCCTCTTGGAGAGCAGACTGAACGAAGAAACTGCTGCATGACAGCAGCTGAGAGAGAACAACGTGAGAATGTGAGAGAAACAGCCCTCCAGTCAACAAGGTCAGTACAGAAGGAGAGCAGGAGGTGCTCCAGGTGCAGAGCAGAAGCTCCCTGGAGGAGCAGGCTGTCCTTTGCAGCCCATGGGCATCACATGAAATAGATCTCCACATGCAGCCATGGAGGAGGTCTGCAGTGCAGCAGTGGATGCAGCCTGAAGGACCCACAGCCCATGGAGAGCCCCCACAATAGCAGTCCCAGACCAGAGCTGCAGCCCATGGAGAGGAGCCCACAGTGAAACAAAAGATCTGCGGGAGCTGCCACCCATGGGGACCTGTGCTGAAGCATTTCCTGAAGGATGGGCCCTGCAGCAGAGAGCAGCATTGGGGCAGTGCCTGGAGAGCTGCAGCCTGTGGGAAGCCCATGTGGGATCAGTTTTAGGACAGAATCCTGTGAGAGGGACCCCATGTGGAGCAGGGGCAGAGAGTGATCATGGAAGAGCCGTAGAGGTGAAATGTTATGGACTGACCACAGCACTCATTGTCCGTTCCCCTGTGCTGTTGTGGGGAAGGGGGTAGAAAAAGGTGGATGTCTGGTAAAGGTGTTTTTAGTTTGCTTTTAATTCTCACTGCTCTTGTCTGTTAACAATACGCAATTACAAAAAAACGTTAATCTTCCTCATGCCAAGTCTGTTTTGCCCGTGAGAATAATTTGTGAGCAATCTTCCTCTCCTAATAAGAACCAATGACTTCCCCCCTCCCTCCATCTTATTTTCTCCCCGTCCTTTTGTGGAAAGAGAGTGAAGTGGCATGGTGGAGCTTGGCTACCTACTGGTGTGAAACTATCACAAGGTACTATAACACACACAAAATTAAGGAAGGAGCTCTGCACAGCAGTTTTCACAACGTTCAAATTTGAGCATGCAGCCAAATGCTACAGGACCTCCAGGTAGCTTGGAAAATGTTAGCGATGTTACAATTTGAAGTTGTGGTTGATAGAAAACGTAACTTAATGCATTCATAAGAAAGAAGGAAGAGGCAGGAAATAAGGTCTAGGAAATTTAAATTAATCTAAAAGTAATCACTTCCATTTCCCTGAAAATGCATTAGAGGAGAGGTAGCAGCATGGTATACACAGTTCTAGCAAGCACAGTATTCTAGACTTCATTATCTCTACCAGTGAAATCCCTTCTCACAGAGTGTGCAGCAACAGCTTCTTTTTCAAGAACCTATTTCACTTCACTTCTCACCTCCTTAAAGTCTCATTCCACCTACAGCTGAATGTTACTTTCCATACAAAGGTCAAAACCTTTTTTATTAAATCAAATCACTGTGTATTTGGGTTGTAACTGCTCAGTCCATTTCTTCATAAAGATTTTCAGTGTTTTTCCTTTGCAAAAATATTTTCCCCATAGATATTCAAGAATAAACATGAAGTATGGCAAGGGAGAGAATGAAGCCACTTCTGCCTTTCTAAGTGATAGTAAAAAGCAAGTGTGGGCATAAAATATACTAAGGAGCCAGCTAGAGAGATCACAGCTCCATTCCCACATCTGTTCCTTTTTTCTTATTCTCAAGTTTCACATGAAACATCCATCCTCTACAAAAAAAACATCGCCACAACAGAGGCAACAAAGTAAGCATTTAGAACATAGCAACAAGAAAGTATCTGCCCTTTCCAAGACAGCAACACAGGCACTAGGTGAGCTGTAAAACTGACAAACTGATTTCTAATTGTACACCTACAGAAAACTACAAATAAACCCAGGAGACAGCCCTCTGGAACTATGTCACAATGCAAGAACACTGAAAAATGCCCCAATGGAACAGCAGAAGTGAAACTGAAATTAGTTCTGTTCCATCTTGAGTAAGCACCAAGTGTTTCTCCAATTCCAGTAACTAATGCAAGGAACTAAATTTACAATACAACTTAAGATTGAAGACCTCAATTGGCAGGACATTGGCTACAGAAAATTAACTTGCAGTAGGGACACATGAAAGGTACCAATGCCAGGGCTGTTGCAAGGAAGCACCTAAAACATGCAGGCAATAGCATTAAATGACTGAACAGAATCCCATTCTGCTGGCATTGGCTTAGCTGTAACATGGGACTGCTTCGTGGATACCAGTGTTCAGAGTAACTTATTTAGAATGCAAAGCACTTCAAAAAAGAAATGGTAAGAAATACAACGTGCGATAAAGGAGTTCCTTTATATTAGTGATATTGACGCACCACAAGTAAATATTTATATCACACTTTCTTTAAAATAACCCAAAACTTAAGATTAATCTTACCCTCAAGGCCTGTATTTCCCATTTCAGTACAAGATACAATCATACAGAGCCATGTGAACACAGATGCAAACTCAATTTTGTACAAAACCATACACTAAAACAATGTAGAAATCCTAAAATAAACTCATTGACGCTCTAAGCATTACTGTCACACTATTAATCAACAAGAAAAAGTAGCCATGAGGGAACATTAGCTATTAACTTGATTAACATTTAAAAAACAGTGGTCAATAATATACTGTATCTGCTAACGCCATACAAATAATTTAAATTTTATAAGTTGAAAAGTTGCACCTCTAGAAGTTCTCTCATAATATGTTACCCTTGAATCAAGACCTTTCAGTAGCATGTTGAATGTGTTAGGCAGGAAAGCAACATCTAGTGATTCAATTCATTAGCAGGTCACCACTCAGAGTAATTGTACCAAACATTTGTAAAATCACAACAAGCTGTAAGATGGAAATTATGTCAAAGGAATATGTACAAAATTAAACATTTGACTTGACCACTGGAATCCAAGGCAGAGAATATTCAGCAGCTTTGAACCGGATTCCTTCTGGTTTGAAGAATGAAGTATTTACATAGAATGTGCACCTAACCCTAATTTAACACAAAGCTTCATGCATGCCATGAAGACAAATATCGAAAAACGTTAGAATTATACTCTAGTTATAAAAACCTTCTTTTCTGTACACATGTTAAGTTTCTTTGGTCTGAATTGAGGGATCAGTCCTCGCAACAAATTTGAAGTAACAGCATTTCTTTACAGAAAGATTAATTAACATTAGACAAGGTCAGAGAAGCGACGAAAAGAAAGACGAAATGCATATAGCATCAAGGCAATTAAGGAGAAGCATTTTACCATGGAAGATGATGTTATGCATAGCAAGAAATCTATAATCCTTTGGTTGAATGATTCAGCTATGTTCATATACTGAAAACATGCTATTAACCTCCTGTTTTCAAAGGAAGTGAGGTGTAACAAGGAGGAGAATGTATGAATGGAGACAAAACATTTCTTGAATTAACTACTGCTTTGTAAAATAGATCACCTTTGTAATACGAATCAAAAGGAGACGAGAAACAGATTAAGACTACTCTGTTCTGGATTAAATTTATAAACTCTATAGCAGAGAAAATTTGCTGCTTTCCTACCTACTTTTACTTTTCCAACCCAGATGGGTTTTCATTCATCTGGCAGAAACAGAGGGAAACCACTCCTCTGCACAACTTTACTGGATACTCCATCATGAGACACCTAAGCAACAGCCAGACCTAAATCCCACTCCTCTGTCTGCTGAACAAACACACCTGTACTCTTGCCTGATTTGCTGTCAACTTTTCAGCTAGAGCTCACAGTACTTTTAGTGGCTGCTATCATTTTTACTCCACCGCAAAAGTCACAGAACTTTCTCTTTCAACTAACTTTTCCATTACAAGAGCACCTTCTCTCTTTCAGTAACATAAACAGCATCTGTTTGATGCTCTGAACTTACCTGGAGCAGCATAATCTTATAGAAAAATATCATAGTAACACACTCCGCAAATGGGTAACTTGTTCTAAACGTTTGTATCTCACCTTTGACAGAAGCAATTTCACACAGGAAACATGGCCCTCATAGACTGCTGATAGGAGTGGTGTAATATTGTGTTTGTCCGGAGCCTGTAAATTGAGACACAGTTATTTGAAGAACTATTTCACACAGCATTAAAAGGTTTCACTTAATTTTTTAGTTTTGTCTTGTCAACAGTTAAAAAAAGTTGAAGATTTAAGAATATTTTCCAGAAATGCATTTCTTCAGAAATTTTTACTCTATTTTTTTTTAAAGGAAGGTCATGGTAAAGGCATAAAAGACAGTCAGGGAACAGTAAGATACTTCTTCCTTAAGTCTGATTGGTATCCAGAAGTTCACATTTGTGGTTTTTTGTTTTTTTTTGCAAGTGACAGAAATTGCAGTGTTTTACATGAGAAATTTTGTCAATTTAAAATAGTATCCTTAATTCTCCCATTTCTCAGACAATCTAGTTTCAGAAACCTGCTTTAGCTTGAAATGTTCTCTGGGCTCTCTTCTCTCTAAACTATAGTCCTGGAAAGGATAAGAAAAGGATCAAACGAAATGTCCTCATTTTTCCTCCATTTTATGCAGATCTAGGAGTATTCCTGAGGAAATTCTTATCCTTCCAGATAACAAAAAAAAATTTGAGACATTCTGAAGATGTCTTGCACATTAATTTTCATATAGGTATTCTAAAGCATAGCATTTGGGGTGTAGGGTTAAAATATTTAGAAATTTCACTTTACGGAGGACTATATTGTTCTGAAGAACCAATACAGTTCAGGCAAATCTTTTAATGACACAAAACCATGCAGAGATCAAGCCACAGCAAAGTGATGAAGTTTGGTTGAAGTAAGAATGTCTCAAATTAATCTACACAATAAGAAGAGAGATGCAAACCAATTTCAACAGAGTTGGTCCTGTCCTGGTCAAGGATGTATTATAATGTTGGAAGGGACTCCAGAAGACAAATTTATTAAGTATTTAATGCCATCTTCATTTAGATGCAATTGCCAGTTCTATCTTTCTAATAACTGTCAAATTAAAATTAATTTTTATAGCTACAGTTTTCCCAGTGTATGTCCCAAACTGTTAGAATATTTATTAAATGCAATTTTAAGCTTCTAAACTTTAGGAGACCACCTCTCAAGCATTCTTAAATGCATCAAATTGCTGGATTACATCTAAATCCTCCAGTAACCAATTAAACACTTATCTCTTATGTGAGAAAAAACCCTTACATGCTTGTAAATTTATGTACATACATTAATATCAGCTCCTTTCAATAGCAGAAATTCCAGTATCTCAAGCTGGCCACAGTCTGCTGCATAGTGAAGAGGCTTCCTCCCACCTTCAAGTGTCCGGTTGACATCTTCACCCTTCAACGTAAACAACAATTCATAAGCAAAATTTAAAGTTATTACACCAAAAAGAGCTTGAAAAGAAAAAGAAATCCAACACCTTTTAATATGCTGAAGAGCATTCCATCCAAATATTTAAGTCTTTGCCTAGCAAAAATAAAAATTAAGTTGCTTGATTTCCTTTCCTGCTTCACTTGCATATTTAGAACTGTGTGATAGCTTCAGCTCCTTCTTCCACACTGCATCTGAGGTGTAGCGAGTGCCCAAATGTGCCATGTATATTGACCAAAAAGAAAAAAAAAAAATCAGAGTATGGAGGAAATCTAACGTTCACTTATTTTGCTTCTCCTACTTCTAACTGGGATCTTAATTATCTAGCTACTCCAAGTTACTTTCCCTGCTTTTTACCTATTGAAGTTTTGCACACAGAGAAGCCTCATGCATAGAAGTCTACATCATAACTGCTAGCAAGTGAGTACAGATCTTTCATAATCCAAAACCCAGTTAAGAAACTTTCCATTCTATTTTATATGTAGCATTGCATCTGCCAATTCTGTAATATGACACAATGAGGTCTGAAGACAGCCAACCAAACCAAGACATAGGAAGTTATATTCTAATGCCACTCATACTAGTGGATTGAGAAATCTCTTAAGGCGTAAGTGAAATTTAATTTACTGAGTGCCTAATCAGCTTTGTTTCTTCACCTTGGGTTGTGCAACTAAGGATAAACTGATTTGCTGCACTTCAGTGACAAGGAGTTACTAAATACCAAATACTGGCAGGCTACGTGGTAACTTCTTGTTCATCTGTGCAAGCAAGCTTAGTATTTTAGGTCACAGCTAAATTTAGCCCCTTACCTCAAGTTTTCTGTCTCTACAGAAAAACAATCAAAAAAATTTCAGCTACAGCACCAACTTGTAGTTCTCTGTAGAACCTCTGCAATAACCTCACTATTGTCTCAAATTTCTTACAGTTCAAACAATAGAGTGAAATACATCTTCCAGACAGGAGCTCTCTTCTAAGAGTAGAAGGGCAGGCTGTCAGAAAAATCTTATTCTGCATCTGATGTTCTATATCGTCAAAGTTTTATACTGCAGGCCATGCAATTCCCTTCTCCTTTCCAATAGGCTATTTGACTCTTTCCATAATAAACTCCCCTAAAAGCCAAAGCAAATGTATATCTTCCAGTGTTTAACTAGAATACTGTGCATTTTCTGGTCTCAGAAATCAAGACTTCATTCTTATACTACTGAATGTTCCATTTCCTAAGCGGTATGATGAAAAAACCCTACAGGTTGTTACCAACCAACGACTTCTAAAGAATGTTGGACATCAGAAAAAAGTTAGTTTTACTATTATTTATGTTCTTCAGAACAGCAATGTCTTGTACCTTTAAACAGTCCTCCACAGCTTCAGCTACAGACACGCAACACTATACAGTACTACGTGAAATCCCAGTAAGACTGAATCCAACTCTGTGACAAATTACTTGCTAAATAGTATTATCAGCTACACAAGTCTTGTGATGCAACTTCTCCCTTACTCTGCTAAACTGCAGGACAAATTATTGGCAAGGGAATGTTAACAACTGTGTTCAATAAATAAAAAAAAATCATTCAGATCACAGTACTCTAACAGCATACAAATAGTCACATCAGTCTGAAAAGCACATAAGTTAAGCATGCTGCTTCCTTAACAAGTAAATTAAGCTTTGGTCATTCTTATTTGCACATCACCACTTCCTGTCAATTTTAAAACAACTGGCATTTGAATAGCACAGGATGTTTGCAGATACTCCTAAAACACCTGTAACATCTGTCACACGCATAGACGTGGTAAATACAGGGAGAAGGGAGAAGGACAAACAAGCTAACTCTGGAGACAGTACAAAGTAAAGCTACAAAGTCCACATTCAAGAGAATTCTTCGTACTTCAGAGTCATCATGTTTTAAAATTGTGACAGTTCAAAGCTCATCTTTTTAAGCTCATAAATATTTGGCTTCTTGACTCACACTAAAGGATATTTTTCTTGTGAAATAATATACAACAGATCCTTCTGCTCTGTCCTACACTAGTTGTGGGAAAAAATCCTGCTGGACAATGAACCTAGATATTACCCAAGCAGCAAGTTTCCTAAGTTGCCCTTCGAAATGATTAAAGCTTGTTTATAGAAGTGAATATCTCACAGAGACTGCAAAGACGTCCCAACATGAGACTACATAGATTTGAACAGCAGCATTCAGGAAGTGTATCAGCAGCATTCAAAACCAAAATATTTTAGGCTGAATCAACAAAACCAAGATATACTCTAATAATATATAAACACAATCCAAATTGGTAGTACATTGGTGCCAAAGACAGCTGCAACAAGCTTTTTACTTGGCTAGACAGTGTTGCAGAACAAACACCCTAGATGAGGTTGTCAAAGATCATCTAAACAAGATGCTGTTCTCCTTTAGATGTAAGACTGTGGATGTTGATTTTTGTCTTCAACGAATGAGCACTCAAAGTTGGATTTTCTTGATCTTCCATTTAAAGTATTCTGTTTGGCTGTCAAGTAGAGATGTTGAGTTATACAGGCAGATGGGTTCTCAGTTTTGACAGATTAGTCAGAAACAGACCACATTCTGCACAGCAAACATTTTGTCCATATAGTATTGTCAAAAAAAGTGACTAAATATGCACTAGAGAAGTCAACCTTCTAGAGTGGAATTGCAAATTCACTAACAATTGTGCAAATGCTAGTACAAAGCTGGGAAAGGAATTTGTCCTTGCAAAGGGAAACAATCACCTATTTTAATGACTTTCTAGAATGCACTGAGTTCACTTAGTCAGAACTTGAGGCTAAGTCTGGCATAAACCACAAGACTAATGTTCTTTGCTGATCAAAGACCTAGGTCACCATCTACTTAGTAACATTAAAAACCAGTTCAACACATGCAACATGAGAACCAACAGTTAGCAGGTATCTGCTTTAATCCCCTCTATTAACATTTGATTACAGGTAAAGAAAAGCCTCTCTCTGAATCTCCAATTACTAAACAAGAAAGGATGTAAGATGTTTACAACACAGTCATCTCATGTTCTACTTAGAAAACTCACATATACACAAATAACAGTAGATTATTCATTTAGAAGGACTTTAAGTAACAGTTTAGTTGAAAACTGGCTATCAACATTCAATGAAAGAGGAAAACAAAAACCTGAAGCTCGATTCTAAATACTTCATAAGTTCTCTCTGCTTTTTAAATAACTAATAGTAGGGTTCATCATAAAGACCTCTGAAAGGAACTACCATATTCATTTCCTGCAGTGGAGCAATTAAATCCATAAAAAGACCGGTTCCAACTAATTTCTTAAGTAAGTACTGTCAAAATTACTTACTCTTAATTCTTCCACTAACTTCTGTACAAGAGCTTGTTGCAAAATAAGTTAAATTTAAACTTCAGCTTTGTCCAATGTTTTGAATGATATCAAACAGACTGCTGGAAGTAAGAAAACAGAACAATCACAGAAAAAGTAAGGTCAGAAGGAATCTCAAGAGATCATCTAGTACAACCTCCTGCCCAAAGCAGAGCTATCCTCAAAGTTCAATCAGGGCTTTGTCCATTTCAGTTCTAAAAAACTCACAAAGCCCTCCGTACACCACCTTTTACTTCACCATGGCAGTGGTTATTTTCTCACCTGTGTCCATTCAGTTTCCTTTGTTGAAACTCATGACCTCTGCATGTTGTCCTGCAGCTGAGCATCTCTGAGTAAGTCCAGTTCCATTTTCTCTATACCCCTGTATTTAATACTAGAAAGTTGCTATTAATCTCCTTTCTAACGTTACTTCTTCAAATTGAAGAAACATTGTCCTTATACATCATATAATCTGATCCTCTTTCAACATCAGCACGTGGCCCCCCTCTGACCCCACTCCAGTTTACACTTCTTGTAGCAAAGAACACCAAGCTGGACACACAACTCCAGGTGTGGGCTCAGAGGTGCCCACAAGGAAATAGTCACTACTCTCAAACTTGCTGGATTCTTCTCTCAAACCACTGGAATTCCTGTGACCTTTGGTTGTTGAAGGCCAGCTGCACACCCCACAAAAATCAGTGCTACTTGTGTCCACCCTATTCTGAGAAGTGGTTTTGTAGGGAATTAGCCCCCAGCTAGTATTAGCAGAGGAAAGTTATTTCACCCCCAACAAAATGCTGCATTTGTCTTTGTGACAATCTGAGGTTCTGTCAACACATTCTTGAGGTCCCACTGAGCAGCAATCCTACTTTCCATGTTATAAGACCATTCCCCTCAGCCTAATGTCATCTACTAATCTGATAAAGGTGTATTTCGTTCCACTATTTCAGCAACTGATTAACATATTAGATAGTATCAGCCCCAAGATATAGCCCCCGCCTCCCCCCCCAATCCAAAAAAAAAAAAGAACACAAGGTGAATAACAACCACTGATTCAGAGCAATGTAACCATTTAGGCTGAAATGGTCGTCAGTAGGTCTCGATCTAATCTCCTGCTTCAAGTAAGGTCCAAACTGAATTAAAATTAGTCTGCTCAGGAATGTGTCTAGTCAGGCCCTGAAACTCATAACAGTGCTGTTCAGAATCCCTATCCCAGTACTTAATTATATATAATGGAATTTTACTGTATCCAAATGATTCCCTCCCTCCCCTTCCCCCATTTCTACTACAATCGAAAAAAAAACGCCAAAACAGAGAAAACAATAAATCACAGGAAGTAATTGGGTTATTGGGCATGTTTTGCTCTTGTTAATCTGTGCTGGCTGTTCCTAATCATTTTTATGGATCTCAAAAAGTTTTCTAGGATAATTTGTTGCACAGTGGTTCCAAGGACTGCAGTGAGGCTGAGCAGTCTACTGCTTTGATCCTCTCTTTTTGCCCTGTTGGAAGATGACATGTTTTCTTTCAGTCACTGGGAATTGTTACCACTACCTGACCTGGCTGAAAGTTCAAGGTAGAAAGATGGTAAAAAGTAGCTTTATACTGTCAGTACTTCTGGTTGCACGCAACCAGCTGCATAGATTTGTGCAAACCCAGTTTAAGAGATTTCTAACTCACGGACCACAACGAAGATCACTTCTAACCCTAAGCTGGGCACAAGAACCTACG
The DNA here is from genome assembly GCF_002078875.1 of Numida meleagris. NCBI lineage: Eukaryota > Metazoa > Chordata > Aves > Galliformes > Numididae > Numida > Numida meleagris. Next base: position 59,009,330 of record NC_034409.1, on the reverse strand, counting down.
AGACCAGACAGTGGAGCTTAGAAGAAATGAGGCCAAAACTGCATGAACTCTCAATGCTTTTTTTTAATATCTTTCATCACTAAGTCATCTGCAGGCCAACATATTCCTTATTCTATCTTTTCTTGTCAATAAGACTACGCAAAAGCCCCAGCTGTCTCATGCCCTTTTCCAGTTTAACTACAGCAAAACTTAAGTTTTCGCAGTTCCCTCTGTCAGGGAAAGCTATCTACATTCTTTGTATCAAAGCTCAATTAGTTTAGTATTTGTTTTTGCTGTGTAATGGTTACAATATCACTACACCTTGGCATAGTTTGATCCTTCCTACCCCAATGTGAACAACGGGGCAGAATGATGAATTCAGTGAAGCAGCTAACAAGTCTGAGAATTCACTTGATCATTTCACCTTTCCAAACAAACGTTCCTTCATCTGATTCACAACTTGGCGCTCGAACACACCAGAAATAAGTAGCTGGGATTTACACTACAGTTCCACCACAGGAATAGAAACTGAAACTGGTGACCTCATTAAATCCTATTGCATAGGTTAACTGTATTAGTAGAGCAATATCTGTAATGCTGATGGCATTAAAATGCTCTTTCAGATTTAGAAGCAACTCCATATCCCCATCTGTACTTATCCTATCACACAGAAATAATTGTCTCCCTACTTCACACATTCCTTTCCTTGTGATTTTAATTAAGAAAACCAATTTCCATGCACTCAGATGTCCTTAAAATGCAGGAACGCATCCTACATGAGCTGCACTACAGAGTAATTCTAGTCCCCATTACCTTGGGAAAAGACAGACTCACTGTACAGTCTGTTTCATTACTCCAACCTCTCAGCATAAAAAGGGTTATTAGATTACAAGAGTATTAGATATTACATTTTATGTAAAAGAATAACTTCATTGGAGTAATTTGAGCAACAAAGAGGAAGAGTGAGAAATCATCCTTCTGTAAAGAAAAGTTTAAATCCTAAGGATGAAATATCTGGAAAGATCTTACTGCATCTTGAGAAACTCTCGATTTTTTTTTACTATCTTTCCCACAGGCCTTTGTACAACGCTAGCTAAATTTGTTTTGAATATTCAACAAAAAAATGAAGCAGCAACATTTCAAATCAATCTAATTGTACAGATCTACAGCAAAAGATGTTAATAATTCAACTCACGGAAAACAGTAGCATCTAAGGTTTTGAACACTCACATTCCCCAGGTGCAGGAACAAGAGGCAAACAGTTGAGAACAAAGGAGAAAATGTATAATGAGGGTATTCTATATTTTTATTTGCTATATCATGGTGTATAGCCTTCATATCAGAAGGATGACTTGTAACATTCCTTTATGCAATGTTAGCAACATTCTACACTTTACAAGTGCATGGTGTTAACAAAAAATTCCTCCAGAAATGTTATGTCAGAAAAAGAAAAACATTTGAAAACAAATGTGAATTTCCACACAGCATCTGCTTTTTATGTTTTCCATGTGATATCTTTTAAAGAGAACTCCTCATAGATAGCTATGTAAACTCTGACACACCCAATAACGATGGAGGTGACCTCCTCTAACTGTAATGTAAAATTTTTCTTATATTTTAATATTTTGAACCCAGAAATATTCTAAGTAAAAATACCATGGTCACGTGTCCCAATTTAACTTTAACCTTGTGAAATGAAACCAGTAAAACTAAGCTGTAACTTCGACTGTTGAATAAAACCTAAAGATGGCTTTTGCTGTAAAATAACCAACACTGGTATCCACTGAATGAAACTTCTTTCCTTACAACCCAAACCACATAAAAACCATTGCCTGAAGAGTAAGCTTTGTGTTTTTAAGTGGAATATAGATAACATGAGCTTTGAAAGCACATAAGAGTGACAGTCCCCAAAGGGAAAGTAAATTTGTACAAAACTGACCTGGAGAAGGGAGGAAAACAAAAAGAACAACAGTAAAACCATCAAATACTCAAACAGGGTTTAGCTGACAATCTTATTTTCTCACAACGAGAGGTGCAGGAGAGAACTGCTGAGTATTAACCTTCCCCCAATTCTCCCTTTTTTCCTCGTCAAAGTTTCAGTCAGTTCACGTCCCTTCATTCATTATCCAGTATAATTTCTTTGAGATTCTTTCATCCGGGTAAAGGCAATTAAAAAAAACTAAAAAAAGAATCCCCCCAAAGTATACTCCAAAGATAAATATATATATATAAAGTTATCCTTGTAATTCTATTAATATTCTGAAAATAGCCATATTTTAAGAATTTAAGTCAAAAATCAGTGTTTAGCTCATGTTTCAGTTGTGTGCTCAAAGCCTTTTCAACTATTTACTGCTGTCACTTCTCAGTTATGTGACTCATTTAACCCAACAGTTCTCTTTCTAGCACTGCAGATCTCAATCCCTTGATTGAAAACAACATTAAGGACAATAATGCAAAAATAACTGAAGGAAGAAACCTATTTTCTACACCCTTTTATTCTTCAGTCATCCTACAGTTTCTGAAGTCACTGTGAGTTTAATAATAAGTAAAAACTTCTACCCTTATTCTTCTTGCTCAAACAGTAAAAACATATGATGCTATATACCAATCCACAGGTCATAAATACTTGAGGTAGCGAGAGGAAATACAAACACTACACTTCCTGAGATGTGACTAATAATCTAAAAATATAACGACAGTTCAATACTACACGCTTGTGAGTTTACTGACTCACTGAATCACAGACTCACTGAATCACAGACTATTTAAGGCTGAAAGGCATCTCTGGAGGTTATCTAGTCAAGATCGGTCCAATTAGATCAGGTTGCTCAGAACACTGAACAGCTGAGACCCACGTATCTATGAGGATGGAGGACTCCACAAACTCTAGGCAGCCTTTCTCAGGCCCAGATCATTCTCACTGTTAAGTTACGTTAAAGGGGGAAAATGTCTAAATTTTTCACATTTCAGTTGGAACTGTTGCCTCTTACACTTTTATTGTGCACCTATAAGCAACCTTCTCTGTATCCTCTTCTTGGTACAGAAAGAGGATTAAACCCTTCCGCACAGTCTTGCCTTGGGACATGTTCCAGTATGTCAACACCCTTCTTGAACTAGGAAGCTCAGAACTGGACAAAGTACTCAGATGCAGACTTAGAAATGCTTAGGAGCAGGGAACAATTTCCCTCATATGCTGGCTGCTTGCTTTCTAATACAGGCTAATATGCTGTTCACCTTCAACATTGTAAGAAAATTGTGTGAACTCATCTGCATCTTGGTGTCCATCACGACCATGAAGTCATTTTCTGAAAAGCTCCTGCCTAAATAATTAGCCCCCAGGTTGTAGAGTTGTATGGGTTTATTGCTTTCTAAACTATTGTTCAGACTGTTAAAGGCATTCCATTGCCTAGGACATAACAAAGACGTTTAAGGAGCACTACCAGAACCAACTTCTAATGGATGCCACTGGTAGACAAGTGCCACTTAGAAGTAATGCTGCTGATCACAACCCTTTAAGTCCAACAGCTCACCCGATTTTCCACCAACTTCACAGTCCACTTACCCAGTCCATGCATTACAGACCTTGATGTGGTCTCTTCCTGTATCCTTGTAGCAAAGGTCTTGCTAAACAAATAGCAGTACAAGAAAGATTTGCTCCACAGCCTTCACAGAGACTGAAGTTAAGCTTGACTAGCCTGTAGTTCCCCACATCTTCCTTCTCACCACTCTTCAAGTGTGACGTTTATTTTCTGAGAATCATCAACAGCATTCTCCCCAGCCACCACAATCTATCAAAGATGACAACAAACTGCCTCACAAAGACAACAGATAGGTCCCTCAGCACCCTCAGATCCATCCCATTTGATCCCATGGATGGATGTATATCCAGCTTGCTTAAAAGGCATTCCCTAACTCCATCTTCCTATAATATGGAAAGTACTCTATTGCCATAGACTCTCTAATTAGGCCGCAGGTCTTGAGAGGCCTTGCAAATAAGAGAGGCAAAAAAGGCCTCTACATATTTATTACTAGGCCTTCAGCCCCACGAAACACTAGGTCCACATCTTCCTTTGCTCTCCTTTACAAAAAAAAAGAAAAAAACAGTGTACTAGCCTTTTCTAATACCTTTCAGACTCCTTGCTAGCTTCAATGTCAGCTGAACTTTCATTTTCACGTCTTCACCCCACCCCTGTACATTTGTGCAATGTTTCTGCATTCCTTCCAGTAGACCATTTTGTTCTCATCTTCTGTATAACTGTTACAGATTCTTTAAAATATGTGACCAGAGACATACCTTGCATTTCCAAGTAACAGACATGGAATTCACTCTCAACTCAGTGTTTCCCATATAGTCATGGACGCAGCTTGGAATACAAAGAAAGGCCCCTGAAGTATCTTAACTGTCTTCACTTTAAAAAAGGTTGTGGTATTGTCTTATCTATATTCAAAAACACCAAAAAAGGGTGTCTGATCTTCCATTATAGAAAGAAAATTTTATTGCTTGCCTCTCCTTAATAGCTCTTCCACTAATCAATTGCGTGAGGACAGAACTCAAGCTCCAAGTACCCTTGTTCTTAAGTAACTTCCTTTAAAGACTCAAGCAGAAATAAAATGGAAAACTGAGTTCAAACAAAAACTCTCATATTTTTAACTTTTAGCAGCATAAAAAAAGCAAGCTTAGGTTTACTGCTGAAAACTCAAGTGCTACTACCTCAGTTTTCTCACTACTGAAACATTCCTGGGGCTTACATACAGAAAGATCAGATTCCTCACGTGACCTCTTGGAGAAAGCTTTTATCTTCATTAATCTGCCACTATAGGAGGTTCATATTTTCCATTTTCTAACTCTAGGTCTTACCTAATGACTGCCAGTGAGCTGATTCACATTCTGCTCACCTTAAAGTTGGATTTGGGGACAATATATTGTTCAAAAATACGTATTTCTGTAAAATGTGTTCAAGAAACCTGACACTGTTATAAAACACCAAATCTTAACTACAGAGCTCACTACATAACAGTGTTCACCTAGTCTGCACTTCAGGTCTTCAGTACAGCATTCACAACATTCCAGTCTTCGGATGTGGTATTGCAGTTCAACAGAGTTTCTTCCCCTTAGAGAACAGTCCCAGAGTCTAAATAACAGTGGTGACTTGGAAGCAGAAGTTTTCATTCCTTTTGTGATATACAGGGTCATACATCAATTTAGGTTGTAAGGGACCTCTGATATAAACCCATTCAACTAAGATCTACAAGGTCTTTCACAGGTCCTTTGAGACGTCTGATAGACACACTCTTGAAATTAATTCACTAATCTAGGCCTAATGACACCATTCCCCCCCCAAAAAAAAAACCTTGCTTCTAGTTTTCAAGTATTAAAATTAAAATGACTTTCTGCCTCAAAACACCTTCAATTAGTAGTGACAACAAATTAGTCTCTTATCTGGAGCTAGTTATACAACTTTCTCTAGAGATTTTTGTCATGGTAACTGAAATGGAGTACTTGCCTGAAGCAGTTCCTGCTGGCCAGAGCAGAGAGGTTACCTATCTGCCTCCACTACTGAAACAGACTTTGTTTCAAATGGTTACAGGTGCCACATCCTCACATCAACTTTCCTAATACAAGCCTGAAGCTAACTGAAACAACAGTTTAGCACAAACAAGACACTGTTTTCACAGACATGTAAATTTTTATTTTTTAGGAAAGAGAAAAAAGATCAAATAACCACCTCATAACACAAGCCAAAAAGGAGTATTATTTAAACTTTTATACAGTTTTCCAGCAAAAGAAAGAAAAAAAATCACATACAACGATTCAGGGATTGCAGAACTAAGAACTGATTAGAAGAGATGAAGAGAACAAGTCCACACACCCTCAACTTGATGCATTCAAAAACTATCCAGCAAACAACAGAGGAGTCATAAAGAAGTATTAGTTTCCTATAATATTCATGTTGAGTAGAACATAAGTCTCATGTTCTCTTGCTTTATTTTTATTAAAAAAGAAATCCTCTTGTCCCCGATCAATATTCAGCCTAAGAGCAGAAGTGGAAATGTGAACATGGAGAGCATTTAAGCAACTGACAACTCAAAGGTTGGGTCAAGTCCAAAGAGAGAAAGGGAAGGAAAAAAGAATAACTTTGTAACTTGTGAATTGTTTATGATTTTGAAGTAGATTTCTCCAAATAAAAAACAGCAGTAAATTTCTGCCAATGATAAGAAATCAACTCATTGTAACTGCAAGTAGGTAGTTTCCCATGGCAACTGAACAATTTTGTGCAGGATCCAAGTTTTCATTTCATTAATTTCTATATTTTCAAAAATTACTTATTTTCAGTCCACTAAATAAATTAACATAACCCTACCTCATTCAATCTGCAGCAGAACGATCGCTGCTGCTCCTCAGCGGTTAAGCGAATGCTGTTTGTTCCAGATGTTTTCCAGCTGCAGTCTGCATGGACCACAGTTGTCTGTGGACAACTGAACAGAGGCAAGTGACCTAGATTTATTGTGTGGGATAGTAGCTTCCACTCAGAGAATTTAACATTTAGAAGTTCTTTTCTGTTATCATTGTTTAAAGACTGAAAGCAGCTGCATTAGCTAAGCCCTTCTACTGGTTATCGTTGTATTTGTGACATGAGATATTCAATAATGCCATTTTGCTACTGCTACATTTTTTATAACTACTACAAATTTCCTAACCTGGAAAAATAATGATTTCTCTCCCAGATGTCTTTTGTCTTACCTATGCACTCTGAGGAATATTTGGGACAAACTGTCTTTATCTCCTCCTTCTGCATCTTACAGATATAAGCAAATATTAAGTGCCTCCAAGAAATCCTGATCAAAAACCAAAATCAAGTTAACAGATGTTGACAAGGGAATTTCTTGGCTACACAAAGTTAAGTCTCTGTGGAAGATGCTACAGACGTCAGTAGCCAGTTAACTTTTCATTGGTGCTCTGAATTCACATATAGTCTTTCCAATTAGCTTTGCCTGCAACATCCATCTGAGATTCAGTATTTAAAAAGATGAAAAACGGAACTCGGAGAATTTCAGCATAACATTCCCTCTAGAAGATTCACTGGTTTATCATGAGAGATCTGCTCTGATGATACCATGAGTCTTCTTCACTAGACATTTTGCAGCAAGTGCAACCAGAGCAGACAGATGTAGATCCAAATATGTTTAAAACTGGTATCTATTTTCTCACTGATGTGTATAATTCTCTGCTTTACAGAAGCCTTAACTGATGGTAACACCATCAACATCTGGTCTACACAAGCTAAGAAAATGAATGATGAATCTGATGTTGATTTTGCCTATTTTGACGTGGTATTTTAAATATACTGCAAAGCTTAATAGGCATCCCTACACTTATCTTTGATTAAGCCACCAAAAAGGTATGTAAATAGCCTACTTTTTCGGTTTTATTTGTTAGTGGTAAACAAGTTTCTAGCTTATCTACTGTACTCAAATGTAATCTGAAGTCTTAGACAAAAGAATGATTCCAGAAACAAATTGACTTTCTGAGCCATCTGTGTTTCAGTTGTTTTATCAGCATTTTTAAGGGACAAAAACCTGATAAATGTGTTGCTTTGTAGAGCAAAAATGAACCTAATGTTTTCCAGCAAGATTTTCTAACCCCAGCTTTGAATACGTATGAATTATTTGCATTATTGAAAGTAGTTACTCCCCCCCAAACTCTTAACTATTTAAGATTCTACTGAGAAACAGTGGAAACCACTCACTTCGCATTAGTAAGTGATGAAACAGTAATGTAGCAGCCAGTTTTGCATCTTCTCTTAGTTCTCATGAATTACTTTTAAGAAGCTTTGTCCAAAAAGTACTCACTTCTTACTTAAGCAACAGCTCTGAGTAATGGCAGCAACTAATTTTGACAGAATAAGCTGTTGCAGACAGGAAGTATTATTACTCCTAACAAAAGAGCTGGAGCAGAGGTCTAAAGGATATCACCCACAGCAAAGAACATGCGCCTACCACTATTTCTCTGTGCAAAGAACTACTTAAAATCGATGAATGCTGGTATGCTAAACATTCAAGATCATGAACTTGAACAGTTAGCAATCAGATACTCATTCCAAGCCTTTTTGCCCTGAAAAAAAGTTTAGAATTTGGAAGTAAAGTTAAAATGCTTTAGTTACAGCATCAGGACTTGTCTGTCAGGCTTGATTTTGAACACAGGACCAAAACCAAAAACTAAACTGCTTAATTCTTATGGAATAATAACCTGAATGTAAGTCCATATGCCTTAACCTGACATAAAACTAATATTCACCCTAAAGAGATACGTTAAGTACCATACCCACTGAACACAGCACAGTGTCCATTTTCACGGACAACACAGAGATGGCCTTAAAAGGATTTTTTTTTTTCCTCCAGAAGTGATTGGCCAGAGTCTGTGCTTTAATACTGCTACATTTTTATCTGATTTAGAGGATTTATCACTTCAAGGGTATATCAGGCATAAAAATACTCCAGACCTGAAGGGGTGCCAGGTGATTGCTTAGCAGCAGACAGGAACAACAGATGAAGCAGAAAGTTATTCACTAATGCATCATCAGCAGATTGACAAAGAATAACACCAAAGACCAATCTCCTATAAAATATCCATTTATGTACTTTTAACACAAATTCACTCTTAATACATGAGATCATTTAGTCATGGAACTCTGAAAGCAGGTTTGGATAGAAAAATACACTGTTACGCGCTGCATCTCCTTCCTTCCATGTTTGTTTTATGGTAAAATAATAAGTCAGGGATAAAAGCATCTGAGGGTTTAGTAGGAGGATTTGAGCAGTTTCCATTGTTAGACCATAGCTTCAGAAGTTAAGCAGATGAGCAAAGACTAAGTACCCAATCTCCACTTAGTTGCTAGCTCTGAATGAAAATATTTTCAGTTATTATAAAAGCACCAATGTCAACATCTATATTAAAATTCACAGTGCACACTGTCCAAAGAATGCACAGGAAATGACTGTTTTCCTTCTAGGACAACAGTAGAGGCCAGCCACTGAGTTTCAGTTTCCACTGATGTCACCTAGATATTTATATTGTGTGGTCTAAAAACTACTACTACTAAAAGAATCACGATAATTAATCTGAGTTCTGAAAGTTGAAGTTGTACTCCACCATAAAGATATGACAGGATAAATGGGAAAATGAGCAAACCTTCCAGAATTTACTGCTTAACTTAAAAAGGTACTGAATTCAGGTTTTATGACTGGGACGAGGCATCAAAAGCATGACTTCCTTCTCCAGCATCTAAACGAGGAATATATCCAAGGCAAAATCAAATGTTCTATCAATCCCTGAAACAATGAAATTTAACTTCTAAATAAGTTTTCATATCATATTTGGCATATTTGGAAGGATTTTTCTCTGTACCTTGAGTTTACATTTTGTTCACACAGAAAGGTAAAAAGAACAAAATATCAGCTGTATGAATCATTTCTAGAAGCTCCAAGCCTTACGTAGACTATTGTCAATATTTGGAAGCAACTGATGAAATAAAAATCGTGGAAAAAAAACAACACATACCCTGGAAGTAAAATACTTCATTACAAAAATCCATGAAATAAATACTGCACTCCAGGCCTAAGTATACACTTAGGAAATATTCACAGAATGGCCTTCCAAACCACTTACGTGCAGCATTCATCTTTATAGCAGTATTTCCATTAAAACGTACCCATATCGATATGGCACTCTTCTAATTTAGATAAGCCATGTACAAAAGTTAAGCTACACTTTAGCCAAGCCACAGAAATATTATTACTGAAGTTACTGAGAAGTTAGGAACCTAAGAAAAAAAGATACTTCTAAACATCTTACATGAATAAGAAGGATACTGCAAAGTTCTTTAACAGGGCACACTCTGACAGAAATGTAGATCTCACTTCACAGGAAAGAACTTTCCCTGCCAATTCTTCCTTTTTTTTTTTTTTGTAAATAGAAGGACTTGAAACTCCCTCCTTCCAATTGCATTACCTGAATTAAGTACTGGAAGTATTTTTGAACAAACATTTTTTTTAAACAATTACCACCTACAGGATTAATATTCATAAAATCATTAACAAATCAGTTTAGAAGAGATATGCTGATGATAGCTGTTGTATGGACAGCTCTATCTTTTGTCTCAAACAGCCTTCCAGCTCATCTTTCCTCCTTTACCCTAATTGCTAATTTATAGGCCATAAGCATGTTAAAATGAAGGTTCATAAATGACTGAATTTTGAGCCAAGAAAGTACCAGTCATTCAACAATAATTATCAAGACTATTTTAGTTCATAAGAAACTTCGAGCACACGATTCTGTTTCATAAACTGTCTCCATAATTAGATATACATTAGAATATTCTTTGAACTTCGCCTGGGAGTATGACAGGCAAATCTCCAGAATACCTTTCTACTGATGTTTTGGTCTGTTCAGCTTATTAGCCACCGTGTGAAATTACTCTATTTGATTTTCAAAGTGTAGCTGAAGGCTAAATAAAATGATTTCACCATTTCCCTTTTGGCCTGTAACCACTGAAGAAGGCAGCAAACGTATATAAGCAAAGACAAAAGCCTAGATGATACCTTAATTCTTGTTGCAGAAAGAAAGCTACAAAAATTTTTTTCTTCAGAGAAATGCAATGGCTCTTGGTGTGCTATGTATCTGCACTGAACTACAGAACCACATGGTATTCAAGACACTAAGAAAAACACTAAGAGCATGAAAGTGAAAAGCACTAGAATTCAAGTCCCCCAGTATGCTTTAAAGCCATGTTCACGTGTATACGCATTTTGATACTGAATTTACAAGATCATGTTTCTCTTTCTCTTCCTGCTCCACATTATCAGGATTTCAGCTGTTTTCAAGACAACACCAAATTATGATTTCTTTTTTAAAAAAAGAACAATAGAAAAATCCAACGAGAAATCACACAAGCTGCTTCCACTCAAACTCAAAATTACAACAAGAACTGTATCTTAGTCAACGGGACTTGTTTATACTGATTACTTCTCAAGTCAGAGAGCTACAGACTGAATCAGAGAGAGCACTGCACATACTAGTCTCTCAAACACTGAAAGGAAACCAATGCCTCCCCTCTCCCTCCGGCATATGACTGTGGAATTTACCATTGGTGGTTGCAATCAACATAGGCTTCAGTGTTAACTCACAATAAAAAGTAAAGAGCATCTCCAGCATCCAGTAAAGTATCAGCCATGCTAATTTGTACCTGTCCCTCCTCATAACAAGCTAAAGCAGAAAAACATCCACCAGTTTATAACTGCTGAAAGGGCAACTTGTAAGAAAAACAACTGTTATGCAACAGACTGGTCAATTATTGGCACTTAATTCCACTTAATGCTTTTGTCTTCATAATAGGAGATCTTCCTACTCAAACAGCAACTAATCCTTTTTATAGAAAAGTATAGGTATCTAAAAAAAACAATATCCCAGATGAAGATCATCTTAGGGAAAAAGAAAAATTAAGAACAACTTATACAAACCTTGAGTTTTGAAAGTGTGCAAATCAGGTAAAAGCAGTAACTTTGCTCAGATTTTTGTCTGGATGCTTACCCAGAAGCTCACACTAGCATAAACATAAAACCAGAAAACAAACATTAAGAACGCAGGGACATATATGGAAATGAATATGTGACTGAAGTAATAAAATATGATACATCCCCAGGCTTTCTCTATCTTCCCTCCACTTACTTTCAGATGCATCTTTACAATGCCTTTTATTCTCATAAAAATTACTGGACTTGTGAAGCCTGTATTTCCAATTCCACTACATTCTCCTCAAGCCTGAGTAAGTGATTTGACCTTCATGTTATAATTCCTTACTCATGTGTTTTGATACTGTTACAAGACCTACTCATTCAGTATTTTTACTTACGTGGCCTGCATGACTCACCAACTCCACAAAATCCAGTCAATATTCACAACTAACACAACTTGCCATCAGTGACTCCAGATGCAGACCACAGCAGAACTTTCTCTTTGATTTCAAGAAAGCTCAGCTCATCTTCCACATGCACTCCTGTTGAAATCAATAGTAACTATCCGAATCAAAATATATGAGCTTCGATCAAAAAACATGGATTTAACAAAGAAAACAGAACACCAGAAGGAAAACTGAAGATAGAGAAAGGATGGGAAGAAAAGGAGCAGTACTAACAGTAAATATTTTCCCTGCACCCTGAGTTTTCTGACAGTTATTCATAACGTTCCAAATTTATAGCATTATAGCTAGTGATATATAAACTAAAGACTAGCTCAGACAAAACAGGATTTATCCACAGCAGAAATAGTTTTTTCTTCTCATTTATGGAATTGAATATATTTGCAAAGCTTTCAGCAACAAAAATTCAAATTAATTCACTGTGTGATCAAAACCAGTTTTGAATAACACTTTTTTTTTTTTTTTTACAAACAGCAATTACGTGCATTCAAATAGCAATTAGGTACATCAGTATAACAGTAGCCCAAAAAGAAAGAAATAAGGGAGGATTTTATGTTTTAATTTTGAACAGGCAGGAAATTGACAGAACCAAGGATTCTGGGATGCCCATCCAGTCAGCAAGCCATGAATTACACCACAATGCCAGATTTACAATTTAACAGACTCTATTTTCCCCAGGCTGATCCACTCCATGTTAAGTCAGGGTGACTTTCCTGACATTTATCCTATTTTTTTTCCCCTCCTTTTAGTGTTATCTTAACTGATAAGATTCAGTGGAGACAGCACATATAACTTCAGGAAAAATAAACAAATCACTCTAGTATGCTTCACATTCCTCACAGTAAGTTCTTCAGAACTCCATTTACTACAGTAAAAGTTGCCATGTACCCCTACACAATTAAGAACAAGATATTTTAGAATTTACTAGTTTGATCTAAGTCGGTTTGCAACCCAAGGCCACTGCACAGATTCCCAAACAGGCCCTCTTTGCACCAGGTAGGTTAGTTACTCCATGATGTTCTAAACGTAAGAACTGATGCACAAATCAATAATACTTGTGGCAAAGAAGAGCTGTGTCCTCACTCTTTTAAATCACACTGGGGAAACTGATCAGCTGCTGTGAAGAAGTGTTCTTCATTGACCTCAAACATCTTATTGCACCAGCCATGCTGTGCACCTCAGAAAAATGTTCTAGTACATTTTCAGTGTTTTAGTTAAGAAAAACTCTCTCATGAATATACAACTTGTTAACAGCCTCTCTTCCAGCCCTTCACAGGCATTCAGTAGTAAGCAACTGTATTGTTTCACAAAAGAAAGACTTAGATTAACACATTCAAATTGAGAGAACAAATTGAATATCAATTTTCAGGATAGTTTTACTGCTTAATTACACTTTCTTAAGTGACCATGCTCCAACACACTTGAGTAACTAACAGAAAAATAACAAAAGGTCTAGAATAGTCTACATACGGAAAAACCTCTGTGTAGTGCAAGCATTAGCAGAAAGCTGGGGAACCACAACAGCTCCTGAGCAGCTCCACCAGGGATACCCTCAGACCAGTGGCTCCAGTGTCAGTCCTGATGAGCCCCTGCAGAACTGCCTAGTTCCTTTACATCACACTGTAATCCAACAGGCTTTCAAGACCTCATTACTTAAAAGCAAGGTAATCGTTCCCATACTAGAGGCAAACCAGGTATCAATAGAGGCATAATAACAAAGTGCACTTCAGCATTCACCAAGCTGAGCTAAGGTAGATTTCAGTGCATCCAGAGTATGATTAATTTGCAACTCATATTTCATCTGCATACAATAGCATTTCATTTAGCCTGTTGCTACAGAGTAAAAATAATTCCAATAAACACTCAAAAGAATAGAAGCTATCCTCAGAAGTTAAAGTTATTTATTTCTCCTTGCTCTCCCAGACATATCTAAGCCTCTTCTCTTTTGCCCTTCCACAAAAGACTTGCAACAGTCGCTGCTCTCACTGCTGTACTTTTCATAAAAACCTTTTTCTAAATCACACTTACAGCTTTAGTCTCTCCAATTAGTTTTGCAGTAGTAAACCTCATTTCTCAAGTCACATCCATTCAAATATAATCATATTCTAAAGTGCAAGACTTTCTATAGCATCACAGTTTTGTGAAGGACACTGCTCCATTTTCCATCTGAGTTACTGAAGGTCCCTCTAGCTTTTTGGTTTTCTTTTCTTTCTTTCTTCTTTTCTTAAGGAAGTTACAACAAAGCCTTGTAATGCCCAGTAAGCAAGCACAGCATATGTTTTTCTAAACACATTCAATTCCTGGCCTACCATCACTTCAACCTTCCAGTCCACTGAGCAGTAAGAATATAGTACTTTCAGTTTGGAAGACTGCCTTATCTTCTTCAAGTATTAGGCCAGTTGATACGCCAGATATATCTGTAAGCAGCGCTACCATTAAGGAGCAGCAATGTAGGGGATTAGAACAGCTCATGAAGTGAGGAATTCTCAGTTAAGCCACTGAAGACTAAATTACTCCAGGAAAACATATACTGTAGCCTCTTTCCTACAAATCCAGGTTTATCTTGCCAAAATCTCCATCCCAAGTGACTGAACAGAACTTACACTTAACTTGAGAAATCTACTGCTAACTGGGAAACTTGCATGTTGATAGAGAAGTCATGTTAAACAGTTATATAACTTGTCATTCCACAGAGGGAAGGAGGATAAAGAAAGGGAAAAGCACAAATACCACTCATGTTAAGAAGTTCTGCAGGCTTAATATAGCCTGCTCTTCTTCTAACCAGTACTTCTTAAGCCCCCCATTTCCTCCCTTGAGGGAAGCAAATTTCTCTAATCTGCGTGGGTACTCACCCATTTGAGCGCACATTTGATTCATCTGTTCCTATGAAAGCTTTTGCTTTCTTGTGGAATTTTAAAAATTTGAGTGGATGTATGTGGGAAGAGTGCAGAATTCCTTCAATCTCAGCCCCGCAAAGATACCTCTGAAGGCAACATATGCTGGCTATATTAAAAAGGAAGATATCAAAGAAAGCATAAGTAAAAGCTACTTTTTAATCTAGTCACTGTAAAAATAGATGACACCATACTTAACGGCTAGCATAACACTCTAATTGCACTATATCTGTAGAAATTAACATTTACCACAAAGAATTCACAAGACTACAAGTTTAAAAATGTAGAGACTAATCAGATGTTTCCTACTGAAAAGAAAGAAGCCTTACAGGATTACTTAAACCATACAAATAGTTTTTCACATTTGTATCAAGTGGAAGCCAGCTGTGTCTTCCAAAAGCACAGACTGGCAGCACTAAAAACTCCTTTGCAAAGCAACAAAGCAATATTACGTGGCATTTGCCTGTTTCATTGCCACCCTTCAGAGCTACTGTTTTTGAGGAAGACGCTGTTTCTGAAGAACAAATCTTCAGAAGAATACAAGATCTCTTTACACAGAAATAAATAAAACACAAACTGGGATTCTTTCTTCTGCCTCTGTACTCTTCACTCATTTGCTGAAGTGGCAGAAACTTCCTCTACTTAAAGAGGACAAAACATGGCCATTGAAAAGAAAGGTTTCCACATTATACATTACGTTTCACCTGATGTTTGAATCAAAGTCTGACAATCACTAACTTATCTGCTTTGTTTGTTCTAAACAAATTTTAGGTGAAATAGAAGATACTAATGATTTCAAAGACAACATGACCATAACTTAAAGCACACGAGTGAAGAACAGCCCTAATTCATTAGCAAGGGTTGATCACTTGTAATCTCATTGATGAGATCTAATCATACTTTTATTTTTAAAGCACTCACGGTCATCTGGTTAATATTTCAGGATCTAACACTCATATTACACAAAATCAAAGATGAAGAACTTTATGATGTAATTGGCAACAAAGCCACAAGATTGCAGGCTGTTGTGTCAATTCAAGTAGTAAGAAAATAATACTAGAACAAGAACTATAGGGAAAAAAAAAAAAGAAAGAAGTTGGAAATTAAAAATTCCTGAAAAACAGAAAAGAAAATTAGAATTTCAGGAAGATGCAAACTAAGATATGTAAGACTGCCTTTCACATTACACGGAGAGGAAATTCCTACCAGTAAAAACTTTGTAATCCCACAGAATTCCAGAACATTAAATCATACTTAAGACAGTCATACATCAGGCAGTCAAAAGAGAATGTGGAGAATACAGAAGATATTTTTCTGAGAACTGTAGCTATCAAGTCATATTTGACATCATATATTTCATTAATTCAGGAACTGAGAAGGTGAAATACCAACTGAGGCTTTCCCTACAGTCAGAGGATTCTGGAGTTTTCTTACCCTTTCTCAACATACGTTTCCTTTTGTCTAGTAAAATGTAAGCTCACCTTTACACACTTTTCCTCCCTCTCCTTCACTTAGTTTCACAAAACCCACCAATACCTTTGGAAACCCTTGCTCCCGTAAAACTTACCTGTAATTGACCAAAAGAGATGAACAAACCATTAGCTAGGAAGAGGTCAGCCAAAATTTGCTCTTATAAGCTTTGCTTCCACAGGAACCCAGACTAAATTTTACTACCCCATCTGTCAGGCAAACGTAACAGACTGAAAGAAAACATTTTACTTCTTGATTTACTGGCAAATAGGATGCTTAGCAGCTAAAGATAAAAAAAACCCTATTTGCAAGTGGGGGTGAAAGAACAAACAAGATTAGGCCACAAACAAATTCCCAAGTTTTATTCATATTCTACATTAGAAACCATTCTAAAACATAAGATCATTCAAGAAATATAGGCTTCTTTTATTATTGTAAAGTAACCTTAAACAGTATCTCTCTTCTTAAGGTTTCTACCCCATTTGAGCATGTCAGAGATGCCCTTCAGCCTCTTCACCGCACCATCCACCAGGATAGCTTAAGCAGTAGCAGAATGAACTAAGTATTTGACTTTGCATTGAAGTGGATAAAGAGTAATCATTTGCAAAACCAGCTATACCCTACCTTTCAAGAAGGGTGAGAATATTAAAAATAATAATCTTTTTTAACTTGTACTGTAGTGGTCTTGTAGATATAACCTGACTCAAGATGGCTACTGGCAAACTTTTCGTCTCAGTAACAGATACATAGGAATCCATTAAACACTAGTGTGCAGCCATTTCTGGAGATAGCTACGTAATTCTTGTAAAAGCTGTATCAGGAATACAAGTCTCCAGCTGAAATACTATGGAGGCTGTCAAAGAAGAGAGGAAAACAAGAAGGTGTCAATGTTTGCATAGACATAGTTACATACAAGACCATTAAACAGCTGAAGTGGAATAATATCATTCCTGTTTGTTACCTCTAGGCCTTTGTAGACAGAGCAGAGCACGTGAGCATACAGCTACTTTGACGCAAAGTCCAATAGCTTAGCTGAAATTGTCAGAGAGGACTATTCAAGCTAAGCTGCTGGACTTTGTACCAAAGCAGCTGGAAGTACTTGTACACATTTCTTTGTGCCAAGAGTGCTACAAGTTTGGGTAACTCTGGACGAAACTTGACAAGTGGAGCAGGAGGAACTTAAGTCATCAGAAGGCATGTCAGCGTGTGTCAAGTTGCCAAAGACAGTCATTAACTTTTTCAGAGATCTAAATAATTACAGTTATGTGTAAGTCAAAGAACCTTGTGAACGTCTGCTATGATGTGACAGTTTCTAGACAATATTCCTGAGCACTAAAGGCCCTCCAAAGCAGTATCTTGCCTTTTTGTTCAGAAACTTTTGCCACAAAACTCACTGACGACAGAAGGCAAACGAGGACAGAATCCAGCTTCCAAATTACTTGTCAGCAGATCTTTTTTTCAGCCATTACATGTGCGTCTACTGCTCCTGTAGCACTTGCTCTAACTGGATCTCAAGCCACTTGACAGAAGGTTAATGAACTAAGCCTCAGCACACCTGGTAGCTTAGCATCACCCTATTAGGGATGAGCCCTGAGGCACAGAGAGGGTAACCAAACCGAGGCCGCACATATGCATACACACGAGACCAGCAGGCAGGACGGGGACGCGGGCTGCGGAGCCATGCAGCCACACGCAGCGGGCTGGCGGGGCCGGAGGGCAGCGGAGCGAAAAGAAGGAAGCCCAGGAAGCAGCGGGCCGCCGGGGGGAGGGGAAGCACGTCCCGCTGCCTGGGCTTCGGCACAGCGCAAAGCTCCCGCACCACCCGTGCCCAGACGGGCAGCGGCTCCCGCCCGCCCTTCGCCCAGCGAGCCGCCCTCCATCGGCCCGACGGCCCCCATCACATCCCTCCCTCCTCAGCGCCGCCTCGCCCGGCCCCGGCCTCCTAACCTTGGCCACGTAGTCCTTCACCTCATCCAAGTCCCCATTTTTGAGGGCCCACATGAATTCCTTGTCGGACATCGTGGCCGCCGAGCGGAGAGGCGGGCGGGCGGGCGAGGTGGCGAG
This sequence comes from Numida meleagris, assembly GCF_002078875.1. Classification (NCBI taxonomy): domain Eukaryota; kingdom Metazoa; phylum Chordata; class Aves; order Galliformes; family Numididae; genus Numida; species Numida meleagris. The sequence continues at coordinate 58,990,948 of NC_034409.1, read as the reverse complement.
GGGCCGGCAGCGCCTCCAGGGAGCGAGGGCGGCGGCGCGGCGGGCAGGAGCCCCTCCCGTGAAGGGTGGGGCGGGGCAGCGGGCCGGCAGCGGTTGGGACGGTTAGGGCCCGGCACAGCGGGAGCAGGGCAGCCCGGCAGAAGCCGCCTAACTGGAGAGAAAAGCGGTTTACTGCCGCGCGGAGCTTCCGCTTCCGGTTTCCATTCAGCCCCCCGCGGTCCCCGACCCACTCCGCCGGCACACCCACGCGAGGAGGAGGAGGAGGAGGGGGGGACGCGGGGCGCATGCGCTGCCCGCTGGCTGCCTCCGAGTGGGATTTGCGCATGCGCTCAACTTGAGCATCCCTCTGTTCCCGGAGACGCTGGGATGGAGGGGGGAGGGAAAGAAGCGGTGCCGCGCATGTGCTCTAAGCTCCCGCGGCCTCTCCCCGCTGCAGGCCCCGCCTCTGGCGACCCGGTGGTTGCCATGGCGACGGGTCCCGTCGGCTGTCTCGCCGGCCTGCCCGTGGACATTAGGCCTGCTGCGGGACGAGACTCGTGATACCCCGCCCGGCACCGGGAACGCTGCGCATCCATTCCGCGGTGCCCGGAATCGTACGGCTGCGGGCTGTGTCTGAGCCGCCCGAGGCACTGCATGCTCGAGTGTTCTCTCTGAGGAAAGGCCTAACTATCTGTCATGCAACACCCAGGGCGCTGAGCACGCTGTGCATAATTATCGTAATGCAGAAAAACATGAGTGGCTAGACATAAAAGGAAGTATGTGATGATTAATTAATAGGCTGGCACTTGGTGGTTGCATCTGTTTTTTTCAAACCACATGTTTTGTGTATGGAGCATACGGCCTGTTATGTGAATCATGCCTGACTGCCAACAGGCAGCTGCTCTTCCTAACCCCCAGGCATCGTCCCGAACACCCCTGGAGCTGCTTTGACTGCACCCAGTCTGGCAATATGCTGAGAAAGTACAACACTGCGTAAACATTCATAGAATCACAGAAGGTTTGGGTTGGAAGGGACCTCAAAGCCCACCCAGTTCCAGCCCCCTGCTGTGGGCAGGGTTGCCACCCACCAGCTCAGGCTGCCCAGGGCCCCGTCCAACCTGGCCTTGGACATGCCCAGGGATGGTGCACCCACTCTGGGCAGCGTGTACCAGTTCCTCACCAACCTCTGAATAAAGAATTCCTTTCTAACATCTAACCTGAATCTCCTCTCTTTTACTTGAATGTCATTTCTCCTATTTCTATCACTATTAGATGATTAAATTAAAAACTAATTATCGTATTTTTAATAGCAAAGAAGGGGCACTCCCTGGCCAAAGAAAATTCATATTTCTATCAGGGAGTGGGGCTTGCCATATGGCTGATGATGTTTCTGTGTTGTGATTGCATTTCTGAATGTAGAGATGTTAAACATGTAGGGATCTGCAGACTTTTGACAGGAGTTAAACAGTATTTAAATGAAATAGCTAGACTATTATTTGCAAGGAGGTAAAGATTGATACCCATTCAAGTCAGAGTACTTACTTATTTCACTTATAAATTGAGAAGTTTTGGAGCATATATGATTTTGTCTGCACTCATTCTCGTAATGTCATCAAAGTGAGGTGAAGTTTGGCCTCTTTTCCTGGGTAACTAGCAATAGGATGAGAGGTAATGTCCTTAAGTTGCACCAAGGGAGGTTCAGGTTGGATGTTAGAAAAAATTTCTTCTCAGAAAGGCTGGTGAGATATTGGAACAGCCTGCCAAGGAGGTGGTGGTGTCACTGTCCCTAGAGATTTTCAAAAAAAGGGTAGATGTTGCACTGAGGGACATGGTTTATTGGGCATGATGGTAATGGGTTGATGGTTGGACTAGATAGATATTTTTAGTGGTCTTTTCCAACCTTAATGATTCTATGATTTTATGAAAAAGAAGGAAAAAAACAAAAATGCTGAAAGACAAACTGTTAAATGCAATTGTATTGTTTTGTAAATACTCTCAGTATACGTATAAAAATGTTCAGTGCTTAATTTTCAATCTGCAGAAATGGTAAGCAGCTTTGAATTTTTAAATAAGATGTGAAATTCAATTTCTTGCTTAATTAGGAAGACTAGATAGTCCTGAGTTAATAAGTCTGGTGAAAACATATTTAACATTCTGGATAATTATTTAGGCATTTTAATATGCATAAGGAGCCATGTTCTGACCACACTGTTTGTAAATGTTGATGGACATTTATATTACCAAGTTTGTACTCTCTGGTCTCTGAATCCAATCCCTCAATTTTACCAACAGTTTATCTACATTTTCTTTATTCATACATCATCACTGAAGCAGAAGAGGTTTCACACTTCTCTCTTTCTCTAATGGTCGTCTTACCTAAAGTACATGGTTTACTCAGACATCACTCCCCTTCTACCCGATACATGTCTTTTCTGGAGGCATACTCCTGGGTGAGCTCACGCTTAAATTCTGAATGGCTTTGTTTAGTGATTAATATCAGATCTCTCAGATATGCATCCAGCAATAAAAACCTGTGCCTTTTAGAGTTTTCTAGTTGTGGGGTATGTGCCTTAAAAGCTGTATGCATTGCATTGGCTCTCATTAACTTTTCAAGTTTAATTCCAACTCATAGAAGCCTGTGTCCATGTAAGAATTTTGTTTCTCAGGCATCTTAATCAGCAAAAAAGTGAGAGAAATGCACATTTAGCATGGAATTTCTTAAACACAGACATTTTTCTTCTGAAATCACTATAAATGTACAGGTATTTGAAAACAAATGCAGATAAATATACAAAGTTTGTGAGATTTAGGTTTGATTAGAAGCCTTAAATTAGGAATTTTTTAAACTAGGAATTTTACACTTCTGCCAGCTTTCTTTATCTTTCTTGTAAGCAGTAGGAGAATAAATTTCTTCGTAGAATGGATCTCTTCTTAGTACTGTATTTAACTGTACTAGCCAAAGCACTAGGTGGACTAAGTTCACCATCTGGAGAATTAGTTTATTGCTGAGATGGTCATAATTATTAGCCATAAAATTTATGTTGGCTTCTTGAATTGAAGCCTTCACCTGGTGAAGTTCCATACTTCAAAATACTATTTTTAGTCTTAGCAAAAGAAGTTTCAATGCAACATGCAAGCCATGCTCCAGCAGTTATACTATATAGATAAATACATATTAGATATCAACTTAATCTGTAAATTCATGGAGATATAATCCAAATGTATTACAAACAAGAACAAATATTTTCCCAGTCAGCATAACTTTGTGCATTCACTATGAATGTGTGCTTTGACAGACTTAAATTCTGTATTTTACATCCTAAACTCAAGAACCACAGGATGCAATGCTTCATCATTTGAATGGCTGGAGGAGACAAGAAGTGATGAGTTAAGACATAGGAGGACTGCTAGATCAATGAACCAGAAACTGTGCTTTCTGTAACCCAGTTATTCCTAGTGAGACGAAATTAATTTCTGCTTTCATTTACGTGTTTGGACCTGTTTTGAAGGCCTACATGACTAATGGAGTGTCTCATAGGTTTATCCTGCTCTGCTGACCAGAGTGAATCTCACTTACTGAATATAATATCATTTATTTTGATGTATCTTACTATATTTTCACATATGCTTTTGTATATAAATGTCGTTTTACATGTAACTATTTCAACAAGCACATTGTAATTAACTGTTATAAACTGAATTCAGTCATACAATGATGTTATTATGTGTTGCATACACTTGCATAAATCATAAATGCAATAAGACAAGACAGTGAATTTAACTATCCAAATGAAAAACAGAACAACACAAAAACCCAAGCAGGAGACTTACATTCATGCTGCTTTTCTTGCAGGCTTTTTATAAAATCCATATATGATGACACAGCTGTTGTACTCCCTTTCAGTAAAACCAAAGATTTAATACGCACAGCAACTGTTAGTTTAGTAACGATACCCAGTAACATAAAGTATCATCATAAAGAGATCATTCTGCTGAGGAAAAGATAATAAAGCTAACAAAAAATAGTAGACTGAATAAAGTTATGAAAAGGTCTAAGAATGACAGATGAAAATAGGATAATTGATCTGTTTTCTGCTTATTAGTTTTCCATCCTTATATTATTTGATGAACGTTGCGAGAAGAATAGATAATATCTTCCCCTTAATTTCTGAATCTAGAAGTAGATTTACTTTCATCTTAGCCAATAAAGTTTTGGGTTTTGGTCTACACATCTTAAATCCTATTAAACAGGATTTGAAAGACAAGGAACTCCTTTCTCCCTGATTTCTCTCTTTAGCTACATGAATCTCTAGTGAAATAGTTTAGTGTTTGCTGACACTACTGCACATAAATTTATTCCTAACCTTTTCAATTCTGTGTAAATGTTTGAAACATAAATATAAGGCCAGGTTTTGCTTAGCTAATATGTGAGATGAGGTGTCTGAAGGAAAAGGGAATGAAAGGGAAAAGGATTTTTTTTTCCTTCCAGACATAAAACAAGATTTCAGCCAGGGAAAACCAGCAACTGTTGACTGTATTTGTTGTGGTACTTGAAATAAAACTAAAAGCAGATGAAGACATATAGCTGTAGTTCTTTGGCACTCGTTCATGGCCGGACCTTTGAAACTTGAGTGTCAGTCTTTGATAGTGAGGAATGCACCTTTCTGTGGAAATTAATCTCCCCATTGAGTGGACTGCCTTTGCCTTGAACACTATTTAGTAAACATGATCTAGCACTCAGTTTTACTAAGCAAGGGGCTGACTGAAAACTGAAACAAGGAGTTGACAAGTACTCTCAGCAAAATTAGCAGGTGAATAATGTTTGGAGGTTTGACCTATAAACAGACAGTCTGGGCTAATTTATTAACACAGTATATAAATATCCTTTTGGCTGTAGGCTTTTTCTTTTTCAGTGTCATTTGTAGATGCCAGTACATTTTTATAATTTTCTTTGTTTAGTTCACATTTAAGTACTCTAACTTCTCATCTTGTGTTTAAAAGACTATAAGTCATTATTTCTGTCTCCATGACTGGAAAGGACTAACATCTTTGTGATGATCTCTCACCCAAGATAAGACATCTTTCTTCTGTAAGTTGATTTCTCATTTCAAGGGCAGTTCATAAGAAATGGAAATACAAGAAGTCGTCTCTTGTTAATCTCAGTTATTTCTTCAAATTAGAATCAGAATATTTTAGAAAAAGTATTATGAGAAGGAATCTCTAAAGGGAACCTACACCATCCCTGCTCAAAGAAGAGCTGACCTAAATGAGGTTTCTCCAGGATTCCTCCAGTCAAGTTCTGAACATCACAAAGCATGGAGAAACCACGACTTTCCTTGTTCCTTGGCAACTTGTTCCAATGTTTAGTTGCTTTCACACACACACACAAAACAAAAACAAAGCAAAACAAATACTTTCCTTCTATCTAATCAGAATTTTCCTGTTGCAATTTTATCTTTGTTATCACTTTTTCTACCTCTTCAAGAAGAGTCTGGCTCTTGTTTCTCTTTACATTCTTAAGAGGTGGTTGAAGACAACATTAAGATCCCCTGTTCCAGATTCTTCTCTCCTCCACATCTTGCCGTATTGGCTTGTTCAGCAAGCCAGTTTCTTACAGCTTTTTGTAATTGTCATGTGATTTAATTGGATAATTGTCTTGGTCATCTTCCAACGGACTCATTCCAGTATGTCAACACTTTTTTCATACTGGGGAGCCCAAAGCTGGAAATAATACAGTGATGACTAAAAGAAAACAATCACTCATTATTGATTTCTTTGAAGGCTGAAATTGCTTTCAGGTGAACAGTTGAAATGAAGGGTTAAACAGCAGAGAGCTTATGCTGGCATGGGTGAAAACAGTCCCTGTTCCAAAGTAAGGGACTGTGCAGAATAACTGAGAATCACAAGCAGGAGAACTTAACCAAATGCTTTGCTGATTCTGCAAGAGTCTGAATAGGTTGCAGTTTTCTTTTTCACAATTGTATGGGCTGTGCAGTGCTGACAAAGGTGAGATCTTTTGCTAGTAAGCAAATGAGAGTTGGGCACATTAGGGAGTGATGCTAACAAAGAGGAAACATTAGCAACATTGTTTTTTCACAGTACAGTTAAAGTAATAAACAACTGACTATTAAGAGTGATACCAATGTGATTTCCTAGTTAAGTGAAAACAAGTGATTATTGAACTTGCTCAGCTGCATAAAGATAATTCTATATTATAATACTGTAGGTAAAATTCTAGTATTTTAGAAAAAAAATAGAAAACCAAAATTGCTCAACTACATATAGAAGAATTCCAGGTAGGAAAATTCTGCATTTCGGTGAAACTACATTCATTTTTTTATTGTTTCTATTTTTTTAAAGGCATCTACCCATGGATTTTTTGCCCTAATTCAGAGAAGGTGTCTGTATGCAAGTTACAGTTTGGAAAGGGAGTGTAAGCTGATATAACATATATTGGTGATTGAATGACTGGAGCAGTTGGGTAATACCAGGAGAAGAACAAACAAAGTGTTAAAAATTTTTAAGATAAGCTAGGATAAAGCCTTTTAACATTATTTTTTTATTATTTTTTTATTTTAATTGGTGGCATTTGCTTTTCCATCCAGATCACTGCTATTGTATGCAAACTTATATTCAGAAAATAGACACAGGTGCTACTGGTGGACTAAAAGTCATGCTTTTAGTAGAAAACAGCTTTATTTGAAAAGCTTGCATTTATACTGCTGAATCCTTTGAAGTTTCTGCAAACACAGTAGAGAGTGCTGCCTCTGGAACTGCTGCTTCTTGGATCTGCAGTTCTCTGCACTGAGATGTACCATTTCAGACCAATATGGTCCTGGTTTTATGCAGATTGTTTGCTGCAACACTAGTTGTTCCATGAGCATCAGAGGATAAACCAAAGATCTTCAATATAATATAACAAAAACATATAGGTATTCCATTTTTCACTAGTGATATTTGAAAGGAAAACACTGTTGTCTATACTATCATCTCCCATGGCTTCATTTTTCCATCATTAGTCTAATGGTTTTCTATGACTGTAAAGAGCTCTGAGAATCTCAGATGAAGGATGCTGTATCAGTGAAAAATATTATAAACATATTGCAGTTGTTTATTTTTCTGACAGTTGTACTGCATGATAGACAGGTGCGAAGAATCAATTGTGATTGCTACTACTTGGTGTTAGAGAAGAACTTAAAAAAAAAAAGAATGCTTCATTGAGAGGTGAATTTATTTCCCAAAACATACGTATTTATGTCCTGATTTTTCAGACACCTATATGCTTTGGACAGGTGTTCGGTTTTATCCGACAACTTTTATTTTGAAGGAACAGCTTTTAAACAAAACAAACAAACAAAAAAACTATTGCTTTCATTCTTGATTTATAAAATTTCTCTCTTTATTTTTCACTTTTACTTGTCCATTTTGCTATTTAATACATGAACGATAGCTTCGTATAAACAGAGGTAAAACTGCGGTAATGCTCTTAATTGTGATCTCTTTATGTAACAGTTTGGGTAAGGATTTCCATGTTTTGTAAAAGGCTATAATAGCTTCCTTGAGTGGGTGTACATCTCTTCTTGTTGCATGGATTGCATGGATTATGAAACACCCTGCTTTCAGTTTGTTGAGGATCTCCAGTACACTACAGTCTGATTCAGTGTTGCATTGCCCCTTCCATCCTCCCTAGATACAGTTTTGTTGTATTCTTCATGGTCCTAGTAGAGTGATGGAAGAATAAACAGCCTCCTAATTTTAAACAGCTTGAAATGATAACTTTTGCTTTAATGGTGCAGAAGGCCCTTTCAAATCTCTAATGTGCGTTCTTCCAACATGGCATGTGGGAGTGCTGCAGGTGCCTTACAATAGACTGGAAAGGACAGCTAAGTATTGCTCAGCGCACTCTGTCAGATTGCTCATGTCCTGTATAAGTCAAAGTCCGGAAACATATCTGCTAATATTTATGATGATATGCACAGAATACAGCCATCACTAGTGTTGGCAGACTAACTCTTTGGTTGTCCATACACTCTTCACTCAGATTTCTAACAGCACAAAAACATCTGCATTGCTTATTTGTTCATTTCATTCATCAATTGTTCATTTGTTCTTTCAATTAACTCCAATTTTAATTAACATCTACGTTTAATTTCTTAGCAGATTCATGAGATCCTAAAGTTTCAGATAACACAGGAAGGGAGAGGGAGAGTCCTATGCCCAGAATATTTCTGCAGCTGCAGTTATTTTTAAGGATTTGTGCTCACCCACCATAAGTTTGCAAAGTCACTCACCATCCATGCTTTGCTCTGTTCAATCAATATGCCAAGGTGGTATGTCACTATTCTTGTGAAGATACATAGTCTGTTTCTGCCCAAGGAAATGAAATAAAGGAGCAGCATGTCAATACAGCCTAACTGGAGAAACTGACAGATGCTGACCACATATTGAGTATGCCACATTCCATATCTATCTTTTTTTTTTTTTTTTTTAATATAGTCTTTGTTAACATACAGAATAACTAGTAGTGGTTTATTAAGTATTAACAATATTTTCTTACAATTCACATTTTAAATGCAATTGCAGCTTACATTGTGTGCATGCTAATAATAAAGCTTACATTCTCCTATGCACAAAGCTGTGACATTAACTTAAATCTCTATCCACCAGGTATTACTGTTCAATTTTTAACCACTGTGCAACATGAGATTCAGAGCTTTGTAGTGGAGTTGGCATTAAAAAACTAGTGTCAAACAGTGCACTTCCCTGTATCTCTGTATTTCCTTATACATATCCATGGAAACTGATGAGCTCTTGGCCTACTGTTTTTCACAGAATTATAGAATGGCTTGGGTTGAAAGGGATGTGAAAGACCATTCAGTTCCAACCTCCTGCTGTGGGCAGGGATCCCACTCAGCAGATCAAGCTGCCCAGGGCCCCATCCAACCTGGCCTTGAATGCCTCCAGGGATGGGGCATCCACAACTTCTCTGGGCAACCTGTGCCAGTGCCTCACCACCCTCTGAGTAAAGAATTTTCTCCTTGTCTTGCATGTGCTTTAACATGTCTTCCAGGAGGATCCGTTCCACGATCTTCTCAGGCAGAGATGTGAGGTTCACTGGCCTGTTGTTTCCTGTATCTTCCTTTCTCCTTTTCTTAAAAATGAGAGTGATGTTTCTCTTTACCAGTCACCAAGGACTTCACTTGATAGACATAACTTTCTGAATATGATGGAGGATGGTTCAAACAAGAAGGCCTCATTAAAAGGCTTCCCTTAATCAGGTGGCCTGTCCAATCCCTAATTTTAACCCACATTCACTCAGCCTGTTCATGGCTGTTTCTCAGAGGCCGCTCTTCATAATCTATCAGCTTCTTAACACAGAGGGCAACACTTCGACCCCTCCTTCCTCATCTATCTCTTCTAAAAATATTATAGCACTCAATTACAGTATTCCAGTTGTGTGATTTGTCCCATCACATTTCTGTGATAGCAATTGGGTCATAGTTTTCTAATTGCACCATGGTTTCTAATTCCTCCTGCTTGGTTCCCATGCTGCGTGCGTTGGTGTAGAGCCACTTCAGCTGGGCTATCAGCCACATTATCTTCTTGGAGGAGCCCTCCTTAATTATTTTGTAAAAGTTCTCTCTGTTTCTTTAGAAGAACAAAAGAAACTAAAGGATACAAGGGTATTTTCCTATGCATATATTAAGCTGAAACAGTAATACTACATATATAAAATGTATAGAGACACAGAAATCAGAACAGACTTGCACTGCCTTTCGACTTACTTCTGCAGTCCAGCTGTGAATACCGTGTATTCACAGTATTCACTGTATTCACAGTGGTTGCAGGTGGATCATTCCTACTATAAATATGCAAGCCAATATGATCCTCAGTTGAGAAACAGGCTTGTACCGTTGCAGGTAGTGTTTGGACATTAATTCGTGTTTATTGGTTCAGATGCCAATCCAAAAAAGAAGGGTTCCCAGTTTTCCCTGCTTTCTGTGTGACCAATTCTGAAACTGAAGCAACTGCACAGAAGATGAAGGTCTTATTCCTTTATAGCGATGACAGATGTCAGCTTTTGTAGGAAGCAACTGCACAGAAGATGAAGGTCTT
>NC_034409.1:58915243-58980213 GCF_002078875.1 Numida meleagris | reverse complement strand
CTTTCTTTCTTTCTTTCTTTCTTTCTTTCTTTCTTTCTTTCTTTCTTTCTTTCTTTCTTTCTTTCTTTCTTTCTTTCTTTCTTTCTTTCTTTTTTTTTCCTAACTGATCTCACCTTATGATTGGCAGAATTATGTTAAATGTATCCAAGAAAATAACTTCCAAAATATCGACAAGTTCCATCAGGGAACCATACCATCAGGTGGGTATACACGCTGCTGCACATCAGGCAGGTTGATGAACTGCTGGTTTGGTAGCTAAAAGTGGTCCTCTGTGCACCCACTGAGATTACCTCCTCTATTCCCCATGGAGGAATTGGGGATCTCAGAGGACCTCACCAAAACAGCGCCAACTTAAGCTGGTAATTCAAGGAAGTAGCTACTGAACTGTTTTGAATATTTCAGTATCATTCTACCTATATTCAAAGACTTGGATAGTCTGATTCAGACAAGGAAAAGAGGATTATAGTGCTTTTCTATTTCATATGCCTCCTCCTCCCTTGTATAATTAAAGCAATGGGAGTAAACTTCTTCATATGGCAACAGAAGATCCAACAAATAAGTAGGTTTTGGGTAGACTTGAACACTTACTGAATGCAGGGTTTGCTGTGAACAATAATTTATATAGTTGTCCATATTTAACTGCACACCTGTTTTTTATCTAATAAAACTGCATTTCCTCACCACTAACTTCCTACCAGTCCAAGTTATCTGTCTGGAATATGCCAGTTTTCTAGAGCCTATTTCTCTAGCTTTCTGACATAAAAAGTCGTATTTCAATCCTCTTATGTGAATCTCACTCCGGTTACTCTTTTATTTTGCTAACAGCACCAGAAATTTCCCGCTTCCGTGTAGCGATGAATTATATCTTGCCTGACCTCTAGTGGCTATGATCGTGAATTGAGCGTCCTCCTCTCTACAGAAAGACTAAAATTAGGTTCGGCAATCATGAAAAGAAATACCGCTGATTTAAGACTACCACATGCTGAAGGTAAAGAGGATGCAGTACAAAGAGAAGCCAGGTGGGTTTTCAGGATCAGATCCAAATTAGTGTTGCTGCGTGGAGGATGACAGTGTTGTTGCATGAAGGAAGCATGTATTTTTTAACAAGTATTTAAGTTCACTGCGTGAGTTTGGGCATTTCTTCTACGTCTCTGTGAGCTGAAGTAATATCTAGCCACTTTTACAAAGTCCTTTGAGATCTATGGATCATTTTTTCATGAATTTAAATAGACTTACTCTGCCAGTAATAAAGAGGCAGTAATAAAGAGTGCACAAAGGAGAAGCTATCTTAACCTGGTGTTTTAAAAGTGATGACATCTTCTGGGTCTCTGTAAGACTCTGTGCGTGTACGCTCAGTGCACTGCTTTGCACACCTACATCACATACAACATCAAATGAAGACATCATTTTTATAATATATCTTATTGCTTTGCAGATAATTATGAATCATTTCTGTATGTGTACATGTAGATTATGTATGTACGTAAATATGTGTGTGCATGCACTAGATTCTGCGTGAAGAAATCTTCACGCAGAATGCTGTGATCCTATTGCTGTGAGTGCAAAATCAGTATGGTGTACCAAAACCTGATTTTCCTTTGAGTATTTAAAGTGCATTTAAACATTTCTTAAATATCTGCTTGCCTGTATCTACTTTGCTATAACCATCTATGGATGAAACATAGAATAATTCATAATCACCAGAACAGAAATAACAGGTAGTTATTTCTGATGAATGAGGAGTAGGTATTCACACCACTCTTCCAGTGACTTGTGTCTCAGCAGATTGGCCCCACCAAACTCCCAGATACTGCTGCAGTTTCCCACCCACAATCCTTCTGGCTACATTTACTATACTAATAGAAAAGAAAATTCATGCTGTTAAATGTGCATCCAGTTCTGAAAGGTGAACAACTTTTCTTAGCTTTTCATTTATAAGAATTATAATGCCACTGTGGTACATCATTACTGCTTTAACAGATTCAGAGTTAAATGGAATTTGTTGTTGTTGCACCTTGTATAGCTGTGGTATCTGAAGCATTAATTTAGTACACTGCAGATCTGGATCAGAACTGAAATTCTTGTGCAATATTCCTCAACACCATCAGCAGGTAACTGTTCCCCTAACCGTTGCTTATGGTTAGGGGAATTTTACTAAGAGAACATCTGACATAAAAAGTGAGAGTACTAGCTATAGAAATGGGTATTATGGAATATCAAAAGAATAGTATCTGAATTAAAACTTGGTTTAATACACAGTGTTAGTGGATTAATCATGGAATTGGAGATAAGAAACTTTTGTAATTCACTGACAGTTTTAACATTATGTGCTTGTATAGCCTTGGGCTGGAAAGTTAAATATTCTGTATCAGAAACTCATGTAATTCAAGAATATAGTAGTATCTGTGCAGAGTTTTCTACCATGATAATAGGCTTTACCTGTTCAAGATCGTTGTTATTAATGTAGACTACAATTGCAAGGTCAGACTTTTCTAAATTAGAATACACCAGACTTTACCATTGTTAACCAGTGGCTAAAATTTAGCAAAATTAAGAAGAATTGTGATGATGGACAGGCAGCCTTAATTAAAATAACCTTAAAAAATATTCAGATATGGGGAAAGAATAAGCTCAGTTTCAGCCTTTCTTGCGGAGATCATCCAATATATTGTGTTTGAAGGTAGTGTCGATCAGTTTTCTAAGACTCTTAGAACAGGACTTACTCTGCACTGATATTTTTAAATGATTGCTTGTTTTACTAGTGAACTTCACATAAAGCATGTAATTCCCTAACTATGATTCGTTATGTATCCTGTAAGTTACAAGCCACTTTATTTGGAATTCATCTATTTTTTCACTGCTGTCCTTAATGGAGAAATTCAAATTCAAGGAAACAGAAAGAGTTAATTTACTGAAGTCAGCATAGCACCTGAAATGCATTACAGCAGTATTCTGCCTGTAAACTGCTTGTACATTGCCTAGATAGATAGAGTCAATATTGCCTTCCTGTCAGAGTAGATGGAAGTGATCCTCAGCTCACACTCCCATCCTTGATGCAATCTTAGAGGAGTTAATTTTGGAGGAGTCATCACCGTGGGGGAATGCATGGAGTTGTATTTGTGGAATGGCATGGTGTTTTTTTACTTTTTAAAATGAAAAGGTATTAGACAGAGCTCAGTTGCTATTTATTCTCCTTGGAATGTGTTCTGCATGAAGGCGAGTGGATGGTGAAGAGAGAGGACAGGAATGGTTCTGTCGGGAGCTCAATAAGAAAGGCAGACAAATGGCTTAATAAGATAACCGCTTTAATGAGACTGAATAAGAAAGCAAGATAGATAATGAGTGAACCTTATGCCCATTCAGATGCTGAGCACCCTGTGTTTATGCAGCATCAGCAGAGCCCAGATGGATTTTCCCATGGAGTATTGCACAGAAAAAAGCAGATCTTGTTCATAGAGAGAAGATCTCCCTTTGGGTCATTCAAGCCAATATATAATTTCCATATAAGAAAACAACAACAACCAAAAAGGAGTTCTCATGAGGACTTCTTGCTGCAGTTCTAGATAGTGGCAAGGCCATGCCGTTGGCAAAATCACTGATACTGAGTGGGAGCTGCCTACAGGCTCCCGTGCCCAGTAGGCTGGCTGTGTATCCTGCAGCCAAGGACATCAGACAGTACAACTGCATGAAACCCATGTTGTAGAGAAGAGAGGAAATGTTACCCGTACCTTCTTTTCTGTGAATGATATCATGGACATATTAGCGTGACTTTATTCATAGTTTTGCTCGGAGTGAGTAAATTCAAAGAATTCTTGTTTATTTATATATAATTTTTCTCCTTGCCACCCAGTAAGCAATTTTTTGTTTATTTCACACATAAACACATATTTTCTCCCACCTTTATTTGTTTGTTTGTTTTGTATTTACTGCATAAACTGTGTCTAAATCATGTTTTCCTGAAAATTACCCAAACTTTTCAGATGCTGGAAACAGTACCAGGAGCTATAGAAATAATGCCCTTGCATTAAGCTCGTTAGCTCTAACAATTTATCGGATTTTCATGCAGTGTTCTGTATCTAGTTTTAGTATTTGTTATTCCCAGATCACAAGCTGGACTCCACTCTCTGCATTACGAATCTCTAACAAAGCATGAAATTTTCAATAGGTAGAACATATAAAATTTTCTCTGTAATATATTAGTGTTGAAAGAATTATTTATCCTGAAAAATCAAGAGAAAATGCAACACGTGATATTTTAAAAGCCTGTTAACATGATGCTGGATTATCAAATAAGCTGCTTGAAAATTTGGCAGTCAAGTATCCCCAGACTGCTAGATGGTGCAACATCCCTCCTGCAGTTTCTAGTATTAAGGGAACATTTCAATTCTTACTACAGGAATGGCAAGAAATCAGAGAAAAATTAGTTACAAATTACATAAGGAAACCTAAAATAATGGGAAAATTGTTGTTAAAGGGGAGATTTCTACTCTCTGGAAGATTATATATTTGCTGACAGGTTCAAAAGAAGACTGTTTCACACAAAGGAACCAAATTCACTGAAACTGGCTAGGGAAGGTGAAAATAACACCTCTTGTTGTCACTGTCAGGTCTTTTGTTGTCCAAAGGATTCACATTTAAGGAGGGCATGAAGGGTTGTTGACACCGCCATTTATATTGCCGTGTGAGCAGGAATGATGAGTGCACCCACACTTCTGTCAAGTCTGGGCCCCTCAGCATGAGCTCCACTCACCCAGCTCCGTCTTCACTGCTCCCCACAGCAAAAGCTTAATGCCTCCCCTATTTGTGAATCTTGCGTGTATCAATCCTATACCCCTATCAAGGGCTGCGGCTGGAACCATCTCTCCTCTTTATGGGTCTCCAGTCTCCCTTTATGTTTTCTACAAAATTCCCTTTGAGGTTATAGCTATGTGACATAGTAGCCGGTAAAGTTCAGCGTAGAAAACAAAGCTCAGCCTATAAATAAGAAGAGCAAAGAAGAAGCTGTAAAATACATAACGCTCTTTTGTGAATAACCTTTTCATCTAATTCAGCATTTTATATACCAGCTAGCTTTCTTTGATCTATATTTATTATCTGTCGCTTGCCTTAAAATGAGAAACGTAACTCCTTTGATAAATGGATTTGAAAGGTTATCTAGTTTCATGGTGGCTTCTCTAAGTTACAATTACACGCTTTGCTGAAATGTTGTTTTTTAACTTTCTGAAGGAATGCTTCTTGGTGAGCTGAATTCAGTGCTCTGGGGTAATAATAACTCACTCCTTCTCACTGTATGTGTAGATGGGAGAGGACATGCAAGAGTCCATTGTACCTTAGTCTGTGCAGATGATAATTAAAATAATCCTGTTTTCTTCAGCAGTATGTGGAGATCACTCACTTAAAGGCTCTGCTTCAAACTTCTAAAAACCACCCTGATTCATTTTTGTCTCTGATTCAAAGTGATCCATTACATTTTGTTTTATCTTGAGCTGAATTTCCTAGACAAAAGATAAACTTACATGCTTGTAGACCTGCTTACTAAGTGATACCTGCCAGAGTTTGAAAATGTACTTTGATAACCAAACTTCCTTTATACTGGATCTTATTTCAGAAGTAGAATTTGTTGCATCTGATATTATAATGTGATTTAGTGAAGGTTTTTCAATCTCCATGTTAATATTTGTTAGAGGACCAGCTACCACAGAGGGCTCGCACTACAGATGCCAAAGTCTTGCAGGGCCAGTCCTAGAATGTAAAAGGGCAATCCAGCTGAAGAGTGATCTTACCATGGGACTGCTCCTCACTGTGACTGGTGAGGATTTACCATTGACTCCATCAGTGTGCTGTGTGACCAGGCCCACACAGGCTCGCGTATCGATGGTAGCCTTTCCTGCAGCATAGGATTAAACAGCTCAAGAAGACTCCACATGCAGGGTATGACTCTTGTTATGTCTTGCTGTATTCAGACTCTCGTGCTTGTCAACTTACTTGTAACGGAGCACTCTAAGTGCTGTTACTCTCTTCTTCATCTTACTCCCTGTCAAGAGATTAAGGGCTGGGAAAAGTGAGTTAATTATCTGGGGAAACAATCCAAAACACAATGCTTTCAGGCACTTTCTGTACTTTTGTTTCAGCCAAAAGTGCACACTGCTCCTGCTTCCTCTTAACAAAGGACTGTCCTGTGTTTTTACTATAGCAAATGACGTTATCTAACTTTGAGCCACCATTTGTCTTATGCAGATAATTAACATTTGTATATATTGCAGCTTTCATTAGAACAACTTACTCTTCACCCTGTTTTCTTGACTCTCCTTTTCTTTCTCTCTATTCACAAACAGCCCTTGTACAATCACTGGCTAAAATATCTATATTAATAACAGTTAG
Organism: Numida meleagris; assembly: GCF_002078875.1. NCBI lineage: Eukaryota > Metazoa > Chordata > Aves > Galliformes > Numididae > Numida > Numida meleagris. The sequence continues at coordinate 58,973,832 of NC_034409.1, read as the reverse complement.
ATGTGTAGATTTATAGTGTATCAGCTGTACACTGTTTTATGGTACCTGCCTTATGTTTGAATCATCCATCTCAAGGCAAAGGATTAAATCAGGACAAAATAAAAATATAAGTACCATTCTAAGCCCTCTGTAACTTACACCATCTCTTTTTAAAAATGCTGAAGGAGATTGGCAAAGATGTAGCAATGAAATATAAATTTATTATTCATCAAAATAGAGTGAGCTGAAAGGGGGAAAAAACAGCTTGTGTGGATGTATTCATATATAAAAGGCAGGAGAAGAAGCCAGACTTCTGAAAACAATGTTACATTTATTTCTGGATTGGTCAAGCAGAGAAGGAGGTTCAAATTTTGGACCCAAGTGTTCAGAGTGAATGTATTATAGAAATTTCATATCTTACTCGGCCATTCCTTTCCACTAGTGAGTGTATTTTCTCTAGCCCTTTGTTTTGCTTACCTGCAGTACTTTCTGACGGCTACTTACTAGATTGTTTCTTTATGGTGCCAAGTAATTTCATGCAAGCAGAAAGGGCTGTGCCCAGGTGGGCTGGTGAGTTACTGCAGCCTAAAGGGCAGCGATGTGCTGCTGGCTGGCCTTTGTTGTCTGAAAAAATACCTGCCTTTAGAATGTAAACTCCAAGCCAGATAGAAAACGCATCACTGTGCCACTTCGGCAGGGAAAATAAGCACGTTACTAACCATGTATTCTTTTTTCTATTATTTTAAGGTCTTTCTTCAGCATTACTTGACTACAAGCAAGCAAGCAAGTTGAAATCCACTGAACCAGTATCTATGTGTGAAAGGTAAAGCCATAACACGAAGAAGCTAATCTAAAAAAAAAAAAAAAAAAAAAGGAGGAAAAGATATCAAGATATCACAATTCTTTTGTTACTATTATATTGCTAACTGTCATACAAAGCCACTTTTGCTAAGAACAGTGAATATGATGCAGCTCCCGACGTACAAATCTGATGACAGGGAGTCATAGGTTTCCATTGTATTTGCCTGAAAGAGTAGCAATTTAGACCCAAGTGAATAATTCACAGAAAACAATTTATCTGATGAGTTTGGCATCTTTCTTGTATCACAAAATATCCGGGAGCAAATTGTAGCTTCCTCACTTCTTTTTTTTTTTCCTTTTTGATGAGTTCAATTTTTAATTTTTCTCTCTCATTCATTTGATTGACAGAAATGTTTAAATACACACTGTGTTGTAACTGGTCATACAAGACACATCTTCTGCATTTTCTGACACTTAGGGATGCTCTTTTGCCTCCATTTTCTCATTATAAATGTGATGAGGACAAAAAATGGTTTGGGGGTTTCTCTTTCTCTACAATCCCTCCTCCATCCCCTGCCTTTCAAAACTAAGTAGAGTAAACGTGAAGATTGGTGAAGATTGGAAACAGTAAGGGAAGTTATGAGTGTAGGAAAATTACTGGAGGGATAAGAGAAGAAATTGTTCAGAGAATGCTGGTCTGAGTTTCCAAGTATCCTATCCACTTGCCTGATAGGTTTTATTTAATTGTCCTGTTTTGAAGATATCTGTTCTGTCTATCTGTTCTGTTCTGTCTCTCTCTCTCTCTTTAGTCACTGATGCCTGTAAATTGGCTGACTAAAGTCCTTCTGTAACACATAAACAAGCAGAGGCACAAACATTATCACAGCAAATTTTGTTGAAAATACAAATATCAGCGGATATGTTTCTTTTGTTCATTTGTTCTATTCTTGTGGCAACATTAAAGGGCTGCATACCTGTGACAGCTAAGAAAGACATGGAAAGATGCTAGCTTATTAAAAGCTTTTTGTGCAAAAATGATATTCCATCACAGCGCTAGCAAGCTTCTGTTATAGTTTTCTGTGTCAGATAATCCTTGGAGATGGAATGATGAAGCTTTTCTACAAAAGGAAGAAATAACCAGCTAGGGAAACAAGAAAAGGAGCAGAAGGAAAGGAAATCAAGAAGATTATTATGCCAGATGTTCACTTCATGCAGCTGATTGATTATATAGAGTCATTCTAATGCAATGTATTAACTTGTCCAGCTGCGCCTGCCTGGTGTGACAGTACTACCATTAACAGGAAAGAGGTGCTCAGCTTGAGAGGGCAGACAAGGACTCAGAAATCTAGGGCTCAGTCCATGGTTCCAGCTGAGGCTCCTGGGCTATTTTAGACAGGCCTTCTATCATCCCATGTTGGTCTTCTCCATGTGTAAAATGGGTGTCTATCCCTTTTTTCTACCCCTAGTTTTCACAACTGTAATGTCTAGAGCCTGAATAAGTAAATTCTATTTATAGCAAAAGCTGATTAACAGGCAGAGTTGAGGGTAAAGTTTGTTACTTAGTAGCAAGCATCATGCCTTATAGCCTAAACCCGGCTGTCAGCAGTGTCATCTGAAAAGCACCCTTATCCACCTTCAATTCAGAAAGGATACAGCCTTCCCAGCTCTACTGCCTCTGGCTTCTCACTGTCACCTGGTTCTACGTGAGGTTGTTTTTATCTCCTAATCTCAAACCAAATCTAGACTTCACCCCGCTCTGTATACTGTGACTTTCTCAGCAAGCGGTGATCCTGGCTTGCATCGTCCCTCTGGGGCAATAGCAATAACTGATATGATGATCTAGCTTTCTCCTGAAAGCCATATTGTATTTATTAAGAACAAACTGTTTTCTGGAGAAGTATATCTTCAAGACCAAATGTTTTTAGGCTACAGACTGTTTGTCAGCCTGCAGGCAATTCTAGTAACTGACCTTCCTTCACTTCTTCAGAAGTGCTTTAAAACATTACAGTTCTGATGTCCAGCTTACTGGCTTTTTTGGAAGTAATTGTTGTCACCTGGCATTAGGACTGTTGAAGCTAACATCCTGCCTGCTACATTCTCACTGGAGGGCGTTCTTTGTGTTCTGTTTCCTGGTTTTTGTAACAACAAAATATTACCCTTTTTATTGCTCTCAGTACTCTTCCAAATGATGCCAAACATTATCCTTTTTAAAAAAAAAAAATAATATTTGCTGACATCTCCTGCATATTGAATTGATAGTCTCAGAAAGCTGTTTCTATGATCTTTTCTGCAATCTATATCTGGCAATTCTGTATCTTGTATCCTGTAACTATTCAACTTTTTTTCCTTAAGTTTATTGCCTTAAATTTGTTTCAAAATATTTTTCTACAGTGGAAGCATGTAGCCATTCTATTTTGTGAAGTACTTTTGAAGTTCTGTGCTACTGACATGTTTCTGACTGCTTGAAAATCTCACACGCCAACGCATTCCATCAGAAATACAAAGTGTGTTCCCAGCAAGCATTTGCATTCTGGACATGGAAATGCAAGAGCAGATATGTTGAAGGCACTTATCCCATTTCTTTTCAAGACCATGGTTTGTGCAGAGCTTCAAAAACATGGCTCCCGTGGCTTGATTTAGCACAGCTGCTAGAAAATTCTACACAAGAGCAGTTACACTCATCCTCACTTCTTTCCACGGACCCGAAGAAAATCAAATCATGCCTATGTAATGTCACATCAATTCTCCTGACATATAATATCCTGAAAAGTAAGCAAAACACATTTAAGAAAAATGTTCCTGGTTGTACTCTCAGCTGTACTATTCTCTGGAGCTTAATTTTTGTTTTAAGTATTACTATGTATAGAAGTTCAGCTTTTACAACTGCCTTCCTCTTTAATACAAGGGAAATACAGTTTCATAGGTGTTAAGACGAACAAGGTCCTAACTGCCATTTTAGATTCATTGAAGATTTCCATGAGTGCAAATATTCCAGTTCTCACAATAAGTGCGCTGAATTCAACATGCTGTGTTGTAATTCTCCCAGCACACAACAGGTTAAACATTTTGATGTTATCTTTTAACTCTCATGGATGGCTTTACAATGGTTATCATATCCTTCTATATGTGGATAAATACGTAAGGCAAGTGCGCCAATGATCATGGGGAAACTCTTTGCAGTGCCCCCAAATGCAAAAGCCTGTTGTGGTAATTCCTTAAAATGCCAAGAAGTCTCACACAGCAGTTGAAAATTATGCTCATGTATGCCTTTATGCACAAGTAGTGTATTGTCTAATAATTTTTCTGAGGTTTGGAGGTTGGTGGCCCTGCCTGCAGCAGGGGGGTTGGAGCTTGGTGATCCTTGAGGTCCCTTCCAACCCAAGCCACTCTATGATTCTATTATTCTTTGGGGGGATTTCTTTCTTCTTCCTTCCTTCCTTCCTTCCTTCCTTCCTTCCTTCCTTCCTTCCTTCCTTCCTTCCTTCCTTCCTTCCTTCCTTCCAATCAGCAGAAACAACAATTTTTACACCACAATGGAATTAAACACACTAACTTAATGAATGCATTTCCAGTGGCATTGTTCTTTGATGAGCCTGCAGCAGATTAGTAGTCCAAGATGTCTTTTGTTCAGAATGACATGCTAATTTATTACAACATGCTAACATCCTATGCTTTAAAATTAGCAGGTGGAGCTTTTCAAAGCTTCAGATGTCATTTACATGCCTGAATTTTACAGATAGTCAATGAGAGAGAGACATAGAGTTGTCATTCAAGCCTTTGAATAACTTTTCTGCACTTATTAACCCTAACAAATAGTTTAGCTAAATCTAGCCTATTTTTAAAAAGAAGTGTTGAGAGGCTCCAGTATATTGCCATGTAAGTGGTTACCTCATGGGTGGCCTCACCAGGAACGCTTGGTAGGATTTTATGTTTCCACAGGTTGCAGTAAAATGACAACTATGGCATAAAATATGGGTCCTGAGTGTTCTGGAAAGCACTCTTCAGCTGTGGCAATGAGTTGGGCTTCCAAGTTTACTGTCAGCAAAGACAACAAGACAGATCTCGAGAGTGCCTTTGGGTGTTCTGAAAATACAATAATAAGCATACCTCTTGGAGCTGATCCCTGCCCATTTGTTATTGCTTTGTCATAAACATTTGTCAATAAAGACTGATTTTCAAAAGGACCACGTTTGGGAGTCTGGAAGCAAAGAGCCATAATATGAAACATATTTAAAGGTAAATCAATTTTGTGGCCTAATCAACTGAACAGCATCCCTTTAGCTTCAGCATCTGAAATGCTGCCATGTGTTAATCTGCAGAATGTTTCATTTCTTTTTCTTCTTTCTTGGGGACAGTATGTTCTTGAGCACTATTGCTATGGCAGGAAAGATAGGCGCATATAAATAACTGCATGGGGTAGTAATTTTTAATAAATAGGTAATGAAAAAGGGTAGCCAGAAATTCCTCTTAACTCTTTATCCTAGTAACTGCATAAAAAGGGCTTAAATATAGTAAGGGAAGATGAATATGTCTGCTTTGCTAAATACACTTTTTCATTGTGTATAAAATCAAATATTAAAAAAAAATTAAGATAAAGCAAAGTATAGAATGAGTTTAACATTCAGCCTTATGAGCTTTGGTTTACCTGCATATAATAATTTGCACTGAAAAATTCTCTGAATGATAGATTAACAATGATGTAGGAAACTGAGTGTGTTGGATTTCACTTTGGGGCAGGTATTAACTCATTTTCTAAAGGTTCTCAAAAGTTCTAGGAGCTCTACATCAACTGATGACTAAATACCTCTCTGGATCTGATCTCTGGTGTCATAATCTAATTTCTGTTGAAAGAATAAAAGCTCTTCCATCTGCCAAGGAATTAATGTTGACTCTGAAATGATGTATTTGAAGAAAATAAATGATTTACTTTAAATACACACCTAAATCAAAAATTACAAAATCCAAAGTTACATATTACTCTTCTGAAGGAAATAGAAAGTTTCATAGTGACTTCATTATGAATTATTTAGGACAGGTTGTAGAGAAGCTGCAAATGGAGACACTGATGATGAGAAAGAGAAGATGGCCAGAGAGGCAGGGAGATCCAGGACAGGCAATCTCACTGGACCAATCCCTCAAATATCTCCCAATGATCAAAGATGAATCAAGGCATAAACACTGGACAGTAGCTGAATTCCTCTGACTCATCAGTGTCACTGGGAAGAAAAGTAAAAGGAGCCTGATTCAAACCCTTATGTGCATGTTTATATTAACCAGAGTGGGCTTCAGCAGAGGTCTATTTTACAGATTTGTATTTGTTCCCAGGACCACAGTACAGCCAGAACTACATGGTACTGGAAGAAATATCACATAAATTTTTGTTATTTCAACTACATAATCTTATTTTAGTATTAATCTAGATGCATCTAATAACAAATAGAAAAATGTATCTACCACAAATAAAGGAAAAAATAAATAATACTTACCGATCCACTATAAGGCTTTAAAGGATGTCATTTACAACAGACAAATACTGTTCTAACTTACTTGATATTTTTCCATGAAATAATAACACTAAAATAAAGTCAAAAATTTGGAAGCAAACTTCTAATTGGAAATACTAGAGGTCACTCCAAGTCAAGACAAATTCTACACTGCATTCAGTAGGTGCACGTAGAAATTTGGCCCATTGTTTTTGTCTTCTTTCCCTCTCCTGCCTCTGAGCCACAAAAGGAATACAAATAAATTTCATAGAGAAAGAAGGGGGTTCCTGAGTACTTAATGAATAAGTTCAAAAATTTAAACAGAGTAAAAGCTAAGCAAAATGCATGTGCATGTTAGTTACAGTGAAACCTTCAAAAAAGGACTTAAAAGTAACTTCAGTGGCGCATAGGATTCTAGCTACTCTTTTATAAAAGTGGCAAAATGTGTCTAAATTTAGGCATGTAAGCTAGGTATCTACGCTGCCATTATCAAGAAATATCTAGAAAGTGACGCAGTCGGCAGGATCTTGGCGTTTAGTGCTGTTTTAGGTAAATGAGTGTAACGTCTTGCCTGCTTCTGCTGAACCAGAACAGTGCATATCTCCTATGGAACCCCATGTCCTCTGCTTGCAATTGAGGGCTAGGTGGGACACCTTCAAGTGTCTCAGATGACATCAGATATTTAAGCAAGTGAAGTGAGATGGAGTTGCCTATGTTGGAGAGAGTTTTAAAGGATCAAAAAGCTCATAAGAGGTCTTCTGCACCTAAATAAGCACCGTATACTTCCTAAGCAGTGCAATAGTGTTCAGAAACAAATAAATTACTATAAGGAACTGCAGCAGTATATGATCTTCCATATGCAGCTATTCAATACTTTGTGTTTCCTTCCATTACACTGTTTCATTGTTTTTCATTCTTAGGCTTTTACTTTAAATAGAACTAGTTTAATTTCTAGCTTCTCCTCACTCAGAAAGCAGGATCTATCCTTAAAGCAGTGCTTTGGCAGCTCCAGACCTCTTATTCATTTAGTATTGAATTATTAAACACCTGTAGCTGTAAATGGCCAGTTTCACGAAGCTGTAGTGGTGGTGGATTGATGACAGTAAAACTCTGTGAGAGAGCGGAACACGCATGTTCTACTTTTGATGCTCTTTGAGGATGTGAATCCATATAACCCATCACAATGCCAGTAACCAGCAGACTACTAGGTATATTTGGAACCTATTTCTATCAGTCATTCTTCTTAATTTTCCACTCTTATTTAGAAAATGTGTTAAGTTTTACCTGGAGCAGGTAACAGCAATGTGTTCAGCAGTCTCAAGACAATGATAAAGACCCTAGAGAAAGACAGAATATCGTATCAAGCCCCATTGTGTAAGGCAATATCTTATATTGTGTGTTTAACTCCATGTGAGCTCAGGGGAATTCTTAAACCACCTCCTGCAATTCCAGATCAGTGCTCAGTCTGTCAGATTAGCGGCTAGCAGAAGTAGCAGTATCTCTGCTGGCAATTTTGTGATTCTAGCCTTTTGTTTCCTTGTTTTTTATTTCAAGTGCTTGGGAACAGTGTTTTGTTTGACCACTTCAATAGGGGGAAAGAATCAATAGATAAACAGAAAAAGAAGACTGCCTATGTTAGTACAGGTCTAATTTACAGTTTTAAATTGCTGCTGTACATTGTGATACTTAAAGATCAGTTCTGCCCTTTCCTGCTCAAGCATCCTAGCCCAATTTCCACCAGGAACTTTTCATCAGTTTCAGTTAAGACTGATCTTTGCATATTGTATGGGACAAGGACAGTTTTATCTTCATAAATGTCTGAGCAATGCAGTTTGCACTGCAACTACCTAAATAATGAATGTTGATCATTACCTCTGTTTTCTTCAATGACAGAAAAAGAATTGTACAGATGGCTTTTTTACTGCAACACCACTTCTTGTCATGCGGATATCTTTTATGTATGTAAAGATGAACAATTGCCACTTCAGCTACTTGTAGAGAGATTTACTACTCACTTCCCAAGTGATCTGACAGCTTTTGAAATCTTTGTAGTGGAATTCCCAGCTTGTAGTAAGCAGAACTTCTGGTAGACTAGACAACTAGACAACAGAAGTAAAGCTTACACCTCATTTTTTGTATTGTGGTTTTTCCTGGAGAAATACAGATCGTAGTTGAGAATGAATCATTTTGAAGAGCAATTAGTCTTGATACATAAATAGTAATAAAGTGAAATACCATAATCCAGTGATGAATAACAGCGTATCTGTAAATATATGAATGATTGTATTGCTTTGTATAAATATTAATGCATATCTAATAAGTGTATATAATTAAACAAAATACAATTGTGTATATTCTAGATATATTTGTAAAGACATGGAATGTTCAAAGTTGCATTAACTAAATGTTAAGGTTGCAGAGATTTCAAAGTCTCAAATCAGACAAAACATTATTTAATATTTTTTCTTTGTGTGCATGCATTATTATCTCCTTTCATAAAAATGTGCTATTTTTACTCTGATTTAGATAGAAACAAAGCTTACAAAATCATTCTACTAGGGTGTGGTATCACCTCCTAAGAAATCCATATCCATTTGGGAATTTCAATTAGTATCCAGACACAGAGGTTTCAAAAGCAGTTCTGTTCTGCTAGACATCCTAAAGGATGGGTAGTAGGGGATAGGAAACATTCAGCTACACTCAGATATTCAGCTACTGCTTAGATACATTCAGATAGTGGGAGATAAGTTATGGGAAAGAGATTTCTTTAGCCTAACGCTTGAGATGCTTGATCAGAGCAAAAGAGATGATTTTTTTGTTGTTGTCCAAATATTTTGCTGGAGGATAGCTGGGTGGGGAAGGGAAGGGAAAACAGGTTACCTCAGCTTCATAATCCAGTTATATACAGAGAGATAAAAGACAATGTTTCTGTAATTTAGTTAAAAAGTCAATCAAACAAGAGACAAATCCAGAAGAAACCAGACTTTATCAATTTTGGGACTTGGAATAAGGTTTGTTTCCATGGGAAATCCTAAAAGGAGAAAAATTTTTCCCTTACTCATTGACTGGATCTAATACTAATTCAGTTTTTATTTTTTATAGTTTGTGGCCTGGTGGAATACTTTGAGTTCTTCCCTGCTTTCCTCCAGTGTAAGGAGAATTATTCATAAGATCCTTTGGGCATTTTTATTATGCATTTATGATGTAATCCATTAATTTAGGTCTTCACTTTCATTCATGGATTTATCTGTATAATATCTCCACAAATTGTGATGTATTATGCACATTTTATACATCTGGAACTAAGGTGGAGGGATTAAATCCCTCAGTCATTAATTCATTTAAGAGGGATCAAGTGAGGTGCTTCGGCAATTTCAGAGCATGCTTCTCCCATTGGAGCTTTTCTCCACCTTCTCTTTACAACTTCCCAAGGCTGCCTAGAGCCCACTTCTCTTTCCTCTCTGACACCTGAGCAAAGGACAAATTGTGCAAGGCAGCCACAGAACAAAGTACAGAGCATGCAAAGGAACAAGGAGCAGACAACGGTATCATGCTCTCCTTTCCCTTCACAGCCTTCTCAGGTCATGGCTGCTGTTGTAGAGCAGATCTCAGATCTCAGCCTATGGCCCATGGAGTAGCAGTGGAAGATGATGGAGTGAGCAAGTGTCTTACCAAAATTGCTGGACCACTGGTCATTAGAAATGTTATTACTGATCACCTCCTATTTCTTTTTATATGTCAGGGTAGCAGCATGTTTAAAATGTCCACTAATATTTGAAGAATTTGAAAAAGTAGAAGATGTATTTATGGTTTTTTGGAGCCTTGTGTGTACTTTCTGCAATAGACTTTCTCATCCTTTCACTTTGCAAAAAAAAAAAAAAGAAAAAAAAAAGAAGCAATATCTGATTCTCCAAAGAAATGATATATGATTTAAAAATGAACCAGTTTTTATCAGTACTACAGAATTTAACATTTCCTCATTTCCCACTGAAAAATAAATTGTCACAAGCTATTTTGTAAGAGAACTGATTTCCCTGTTTTTTAATGGTGACTATCTGCCCCTTTCAAGGAATAGTCTACAACTTTGTTCTGTTCTTCACTGTCATATACTTCCATTTCCCTCCAAATCTGTCCCTTATTAGGTATGCACAGAGATCATATTATAAATATGTCTGAAAAAAAAAAGGGATCTGCTAACCTGGGATCTTTTATATTGATATACAGTGACAAGCTTCTGTTGGTTTTGCCTCACTTTTCGCAGCAAATGAAATAAATTCTGTAACTTGAAATATGCTGTTTACTTTAATTAGCTATACTTAATGAAAAGAGGATCTTATCTCTATGAAGTGTTTATACCAGAGCACATATTTAAGGCATCGACCATTATGTATTTGTCCTGAATTCTATGAAATCCCTTAAGCACATTCGAGTTATGCTTTAACTACAGTCATGACTATGGATGTGTCTCATTCTTTCCTAACTATGGGTTTTCCCGTAATACTGTCTCTTCACACAGACCTGGGTTTTGCTAAGAACAGAGGCAGAAATAATTTGTGTTTGCCATAATTGAAGAAAACCAGAACACAAACGCTGCTGAATTATTTTTTTGGTGGGAAGGAGAGGCATTATTGCTCTCCCTGCTTAGTTGGGTATATTCTTCACACTCTGACAGCTCCTGTGATTAGGAGCAGTAAGTGGAGCACTCCTGTATAAATCAGCAGATGATTTCTTCACTATGGGAAGGAAAGGTAAAAAATGGAGGAGGAGAGGAGGGAGAATGTAAAGAACTATCGCAAAGGATGAGGGTACAGTCAATGATTGCTGGCAGGGAGCAAGGACTGAGAAGGTGGCAAACGGCAATGCTTTTCCATTTTACTTAATTTTATTATTATCGTCTTATTCACAAACAGACTTTGAATTATTCGTATTAAACAGTTTTCCTCATTACTCAGCTTTTATGAAGGACAAGGTTGCTCAGCCAAGTGAAGGAAGCTCAGCCCTTGGAGCTCTTCCCACTGGTCTAATACTTACACACCCCTCAGATGGCTGCTTCCTGGAGGGCAAAACCAGAGCTACCAGCCCATGAGAAGGACTGGGAAATTTGCCAGTGCTTCCAGAAAACAAAGCATGCTTCTGCCTCTTTCTATGCAGGCAGGGCTATTGAGAAGAGGAAGCAATGCATCAAAGGGTTGGAAAAGGATCTCAACTTGGAGAACCCTGGGCAGAAGTTGACGATTTGCAGCTCCGACACACGTAAGGGGCTCCTCCTCCCACTTTTTCTACATCATTATTAAATGTGTCTAACATGGAGCAAGCACAAGTTCAATGCTTGTGTTTTTGAGAAATATTACAAGATTATGCTTACACACATGAAGCTTCCTCTTAGTCAAAACTTGAATATCATCCATCCATACTGGAACACTGGCTTATAGTGCAAGCCTGAGATACATGTGTGAAAGGACATGGGACACACTTCCAAATCTTTCAGATGCTTCATTCCAATTCCTCTTTAAAAATCTGGATCAAAGTCCCAAAAGTCTACGAGACTTTGTCAGCTGCAGTAAGCCCGCAGGGCATATGATGGGAGGAGATAACTGAGCATCAGATCATATTACAGTCTCCTGGAGAACACACAAGAATACTCTTCGCTCAGTTTTGAGAATGTGAATACGAATGTTAAGAGCAACTATATTTATCCTTTTCTTACCTTACCCAAATTTAGAAAAGGTGATGTTTTCAGCTTCTTTATTCTTTTTCTAGGTTAACTTGGTGTTAATAAATATTCTTTGCAGATGAAGACTTGGAGTTTATCTTATCTTGTTAGGATTTTTTGTTTGTTTTTATTTATCTTCTGTATCTAGTGATTATACTGATTTTCTTCTGTGTTTTTGAAAAGTGTTTAAAAAGCTGTGAGATTTGCTGACATTTCAATTTGAACCTCCTCTTTTCCCAAATTACGCACTCCAGTAATGATATAATTTTGTTTTGATGCTATCAGAGTATTCTGGGCTTTTTGGTCCAATAAAAAAATTGGAAATTAAATAGATAGATGTTCTATGCGAAAGGCTTGACACCAGGATAAAACAACAAAAGCTTCTCTTTTATGGAAACAAAATATTTTGATCCCTGCTATGTTTTTTTCCCTCTCTACTGCTCTGTAGCTTGCGTTTAGTTCACAGCACAGCTGCTTCATTTGTGGTTTCTTCTGCTGCTTCCAAAATAAAATATAGTGCCACTCAATTAGACCTTCTATCTCTGCTACCTGCCCTTCTATTCACTTTGTTTTTAGTCACTTAACCTTTCCACTGTCAGTTCCTGGAAACTACACTGTCAAATACAGTGAAAATCTTTCATGAGTTATGTCCACGCTGACACAGAGGTTAGAACTCTAATGTTCTTCAATAACTGTTTTGCAGAGTAATAAATATAGCCCTTGCTTTAACTAAGTATTCATTTACAGTATCTCTGAGTGTGTAAGATTCTTGGAGAGTAAATTTGTTAATGTATGTATTTTACTGTCTCAATGAACAATAGTAGAGAACATATCCCATCTCTTACAGACAGTAGAATTAATTGAACTCCACCTGCAAAAAGAATTGGCAAGATTCTGGTATCAGACATATAATCAAAACAGAGTTTCAATGCAATTACTTCTAAATGATATCAACAGAGAGCGGAATTCAGTTTACTATAGTTGAAGAATTTTTTCTTTCCTGTCTGTTTAGTATTGAATGTGCCCGGTTTCAACAAAGCTACCACAGTCACTTTCTTTTTGAGCAGATTTCTGAGCTCTGTTTAACCTGTTGTACATTATTTGAACTCCAAACTGCTCAACAAAATTGCTTATTCTCAGAGATAACTGAAGTCAGAGAGAGCATTTTCATTGTTTTGGGTCAAGCCATGGGCATTTCAGCCTACCATTGTCACTGGGCATGTAGGCAGTGCTGATTCCTACTTTAACTGTGGGATCAAATTCTGTACTTACTGTGACTGATTTTGTCACAAAGTTAGCCAACTCTACACTACACTTTCTTTTCTCATTACTAGCTATCTGTCGTCTGGGTAGAACTCCAGAATGCGCTGATGCTTAAAATAAAATAGAATAGCCCTTTTTCAGTATTTCTTGCTATTTCTGCTTTCCAGCTGTGTAGAGACAGGCAAAATATTTATAAAAATTTTTTTTTTTAATTTATGGAATACTTAAACCACTTTTTCCAGTGAAATTATGAAACTTCTGATTTCAATATGATAGTAATATATATTCAGAAATGTATTAGACTCTATATATTATTTCAGTTGCTTGTTTGTCTCAGAGAAGACCTGACCAAGAACAGCATTCAAAAAGGCAACAAACTGTTTCAAAAGGTAACAAATCTCTCAGGATAGTAATTTTGTCTAAGCCCTACTTATCAGACATTTCAGGAATTTTTCTGAGGTCCATAGGATGTGCCCAAACTCCTTGAAAAATGAAGCAAAACCAAAAACAGATTTTTCATCGAATAGCTCAGCAGACCAAATATTAATCTAGAAATAGCCTGGAGGAGAGAAAGCTCAGGAGAAGGATTATATTGGTGTATATAAATACCTGATGGGAAGGAATGAAGAGGAGACAGATTCTTCTCTGTAGTGATCAGTAACACAGCAAGAAGCAACAGGCACAAATTATAAAAAAAAAAAGGAAATTCAATATGAACACAAGAAAGTGTGTTTTTGCCATGAAGAGGATAAAATACTGGAACAAGCTGCCCAGAAAGGGTGTGGAATCTCATCTGTGGAGATATTCAAAAGCCAGTTGAACATGGTCCTGGGCAGCAGCTGTAGGCAACTTTCTTTGATGAGCGGGGTTAGACTGGATGATCTCAATAGATTCCTTCCAACCTTAAAGAATCTGTGTATAGCCGATGTTTGAGTAGATGCTCTTACTATCAAAGGTATAGCATGTGTTGTGATGCGGAAAAAAATCTGTTTTCAGTGGAAGTTCTGTCTCTTTTTTGGGAATTTGGAAAACAAGATAGGACAATTGTGTGGAAGACTGAAAGCCAAAATTGTCTAGCATTTCATCATGGGTCTCAGTTTGCGAAGTAGAAGCATTTCACTTAATAAGGAACATGCTGGAAAATGGACTGAAACCAAGGCCTCAGAGTTCCTGACAAATTCATGAGCCACCCAAAGAGTTCTTCAGTGATTTCCATCCCCATTCTGAAATAAAACCCAAAATAATTCAAATTCATTATTGCCGTTTTGACCATTAGAATTTTAATGTTACTCAGTGAGGCCTCAATACTCCAAGAAATACAGACAGGGACACCTTGTACCTTAGGATCTCCCAGAAGACTATAGGGTCATTGGCTCACTTTCAGCCAGCAAATACTCCAGTATTCTACCATGTGAAACATTTTCAAGTGATTAAATGATGTCACTTGATTGCCTGGAACCTGTGGACTATTCACCTGAGATGTATCATATCATGCCCTTCTCAAGGAGCAGCAGAAAAAAACACATGTCCCAAGGAATCAGTCAGTGAGGCTACTGAAAAGGGAGGAGAACACATCTTCCTCCCCCTCATCTGCTCATTGGGTCTGCTGAGGCCTAATCCAGCAAATGGGCTCTGGAGATATCCGCGATTTTGGGCACTGGATCACTTCAGAGACCAAGGAAAAAGCAGGTAGGAATAAAAAGACGTTCAGATAGCTTTGAAGTTTGCTGGTAAAAAATGTAAGATTTTAGATGATTCCTGATTTAGGTTGCAGATGAAACAGCTTTTTAAGGATCCTCATGTTATACAGGAGTACAAACAGCAGCAAACATGACAGATTCAGATGCCTAAAACCTTTTGGTTGTAGAATTAACTGGGTTGCTCAGAGACCATAGATGCATCAGGGACAAAACAGTATTAGTTTTCCCAACTGAGTCACTTAATCATTGCACAGTGATGGAGAGGCTGATGTTAAAGGCACTAGAAAGTGAAAAATCCTGTGTTTACAGGCTGAAGGATTAAGAACTGTAGAAGGTTAAAAAGCTAGGGTATTCATACTCCTGGAAAACTACTAAGAGGCAAATATTTTTTGAGGTTATGATTAGGATCGACACTTTCAGGATTTTCTGAGGACAAATGATGGGCTTGTGACTTACTGAAAATGAAGATGGCTTTTATTCTGGTTTGACTTGGAAAGGAGAATTCCACAGAAGTGTTACAGTCGCACTATCCAGAGAATTTAGAAACTCTGAGATTTTATTGCAGCTAGAATTCAGTACAAAGTCAGTTTACACAAGCTGCCGTGCTTGGCAGTTTATCTGGAAAATCCAGAAGGCTTCTGGGAACACAATGCTTGCCATACGTTTTGTGTTTGCCGTTGGCAGCAGGCTCCAGTATCTCAAGTGACAGCTTCAAGTAAAGCACCTTTCTTGTACCAAAACCCACACAAGATACATACGTCTCTCATTTTGCCTTAAAACTTGAATACTACAGAAATAGAAAATATTAGGAAAGCCACAATAGAGAGGAGAAAGGGCTATATTCCTGACTGACTCTTTAAGCCATGCAGAGCCCATTTCAGTTTGGACTTGGGTGGAACGGACCCCTTAGGCACGTAGAAGAACTTGAAGTTTTATAGCCAAAACAAGTGTACAGCCCTCAGAAGTAATCTGATAAATCATCCCTTAGTCTAACAAAAGCAGAGATAAAATTGTTTAAAAATTGCTCAAATGTACTGAATGATTTTGAGACTGGGTGTAAAAAGGAGTCGAGGTGACCTGAATTATGTTTTCTGCTTTTTATTTAAATTATGATAGATGATTACGTGGTCCTGATGATCACTCCAAAGGCTTAAAAGGAGCTTAAAGACTTGGTGGTATTAATACATTTGTATTCTCTCTGACTTCCCTATTCTTGGCACAGAACTAGTATATTAGTATCTAAAGAATTCATTCTGCTGTCCATTCTTCCACCATGAAGACAATACAGAAAGGAATTTTGAATGAAGTTTGAAGCATGATCACAGCAGATGTACTGTTTTGAACATCTGTGTCTACACAAACATAAGCCATACAGCAGTGTAAATCTAGCTCCTTTTGCAGTTTCTGGACCAGAAATAAGATGGATACTCTCATAAGTCTCAAAATTAAAAATATCTCCTTCCTTAAGTAAATAAAATAAATAAATAAATACTGATAAAGAAAATCCAATAGAATTTAAACAATTGGGGAAAAATGATGGTTTTCCACTGTGTATGTTTGTGTTATTAAAGTTTAAAGACAACATTGTGCATTGTAAGATAAATCTCTGTAGTGTGCTTAAAAACTCCACTTTTGTTTTGCAGTTTCATAGTTGCATGGAGTCTCAAGAGCTATTTTCAAAGAAGATTACGGTAGCAAAACATGAAGATTATTTCTAATCATCTAAATCTACAGTACCTGGTGTTTACAATTAAATGTTTTAGATGAATTGGAGAACAGAGAAAGAAAAGATGAACAATAATGGGAATTAAAAGTCATAGGCAAACACTGGAGAAATTAGGAAATCTTAGGACTGGAAGTAGCACATGTCTTAAGTGTGTCCCAGTCTTAAGTAAAGGAAGTGTTAATGTTACAAGCTTCTATATGCTGTGTTGGGCATCTCCAGATTCGTGCAGAATCTGAATGTAAAACCAGAGTAACTGCAGGACACGTGTATTTGCAAGATGACTGCAGTGGAATCTGGATGTGTTGGCACCTCCTGGGGACTAGCCCACACTACAGCAAACA
The DNA here is from genome assembly GCF_002078875.1 of Numida meleagris. Classification (NCBI taxonomy): domain Eukaryota; kingdom Metazoa; phylum Chordata; class Aves; order Galliformes; family Numididae; genus Numida; species Numida meleagris. Next base: position 58,956,826 of record NC_034409.1, on the reverse strand, counting down.
AGATTAGGCAAGGCTGATGTTGCTTCCCACACAAGCCATCCGTGTAACAGTATATTACTGTCAGGAAGCATGACACTGAGGCTGAACTGTGATACTTCTGAGGGTGGGGATTAGGTAAAGTTAGAAGACACTTTTAGTTTGATTCTCAGCTTTGTGCAAGTTTTGATGTGTCAGATAATACTAGCAGTTTTTGCTTTTAGACAAAATATTACAACAATATTAAGGTGAATCAGAAACCTGAAAGCAATTTTGAAAAACTGACTAGTACTTACAGTGAAAAATACCTGTCTTAAGCCTAGAAATGAAATAATGGGTGCACATGAAATAATAAGTCTGACAGTTGTATGGAGAAATAAATCAACATATAAGAGCAGAGGAAACAATTCCAGAGCACTTCTGGAAGAAGTGAATGAAATACTAAGAAATATCGAAGAAGTAGAAAAATACTACCTGAGACAGGACATCTGGATGTGGCCTTGGCTGTGACATTTATGACATTAATGATCAACATCATCAGTGAGGTTAAAAAAATGTTATCTGCCACAGATGCAAGAAGTTAACTGTATTTGATAGATGCCCCAGAATGACAGAAATAGAGACAGTGAGAAAAACAGGGAGGTTGCTCTGGGAATCCCACAACTGGTGTCAAAGAGGGCTTCCATTGACTCGTCATTTGAAAGTGAGTTCAGGATGGATACATGACTTTCTGTGAAGGATTATAGGATGAGGCTGTATGCCACACTCACTGCTATAGTCCATGGTTCCCCAGAACTTTGCTTGAAGTTTATGACTGTTGGAGAGTTTGCATTCTTTCTAAACTGGAAGCATTTAAACATCTGTTCTTTAAAAAAGATCTCTGCAACTTCACTGAGCAAATGCAGTCTATTAACAGTGCTAGCAGAACAAATCAAAATTCCAGAGGCACTATTTGTAAATATCTTGGAGTGCCTCACTAAATTCCTCAGCCTCCTCACTGAAATGCCCTGTCCTCACGAAATGCTGAGGAATATTTTGATGCTGACATGCCATCCCTTTTGATAATCATGCTGAGTGATGCTTCCTCATATGCTGCTATGCATTCATGACTGTCAGCAATCATTTATTCTCTCTTGTCTATAATTGATTTCTCTGGGGCCAGGAGCAACTTTCTGTTGTCTGAATAACTGGCTCTGCACAATTAACTGGATCTTTCACCTCTGCTTCTCTTAAGATCCTGAACAGCAATCCAGCACTGGGTTAGTCTGTGACTGTGACTAAGGATAGCCAAATGGAAAGGAAAGGAAGCCTTCCTGTTCCAAGACAGTTTTGTATCCAACATGCTCCAGATCATCATGAAGCAGGGGGCTTTTGATCAGCTGATATTACTTATGACTGCTGCATGGAAGTATGTGCTAAAAGACGTTTTCAGTACGCCCTTTATTAAACTTTAAAGATATAAGAAACAAAAAACACACTAGCTTGGCTTCTTTCCATGCTCCATAGAAGGACTTTGTAGTTCAAGGTTGTTTTAGAAACACAGTTGCATAAACAAGAATTATCAGTGGTAAATTTTCGGTCTTGCTTTGTTTGCTGCATACATTTTCTTTTTAACACAGAACTGTTATACAGCTTCACAAAATGAAGCCATACTTAATTCCAGTTAAATATATATATTTTTTTTACTCCAGGATTTTTCAGAAATAATTAAGCTCTTAATTGTTTCATAGAATTAGTTGTGATCATTTGGAATATACCCCATTGTGCTTACATCCACTGTTTGGCCTCCAGAAATATTCAGCAAATGTCGATGGATGTCAGTGGGTGCCATTTTTTCCACATGGAGGAATTCAATAGCATACCTTTGCTCCATACAGACTTCCGTGTCAGATGCCATTTTGTCAGACTGCCCCTCTGCTGCCATCTGTTGCTTGGCAACAAAATGTAACAGAACATTGGCAGAAAGTTCAGCCTCTAATGTAGTATCACTGACATCCACCACTGTGGATAAACAGAATAAAATAGGAGACATTCCTTTTGGAGCAGCCCTCATACATGCATTTAATGGAACAAAGACATGCCTAGAAAATGTTTTCAGTGTCAAAAGATTCCACCTTACCCAGTTAAGTTAACTGTCTGGCCTGCCTAAGCTTCTTGAAATGGGATCCTGCTCATGTAGGATCAGAAGTTACCATTCCTAGCAAACTATAGATCAGTCCTATAAAGACTAGTGTTCGTATTTAACCAAATAATATTTGTATACTTAGGCATACAAACACCTTCTGTAGCTCCAGGACTAACTATATGAATTATACTCAGATGTAACATGGACAACTGCAATTTTTTTTTAAACTCCAGCAGGAACTCATGTTGGTTGAACATTAATATACAAGTAAGTATTAATAGTAAGTATTAATTTAGAGGACAAAGGGAAAAAACTATATCGGCATTAGCTGAGATGTACTAGGTTCTTTGTGAGAAAACACACTGGAATTCTATTATATTGAAATAAATCTACTTTGAGAACTACTGCATTACTTGAACATCCTTGAAAAAAAAATCAATTAAACTTCATCCTCTTTGGGACTCCTTGATAACTTCGTTCACTCTGTGGAAGATAATGTTAAAACCAAAATATTTTTGCTACTGTTATTTAAATCAAATAAGAGACATCCCTCATGGATGCTTAACTGGGAACTTAAAAATCTGCATTTGAATTGAGATTCAAAAATATATAAGCTAAGGCATTGAATACCTTTTTCAGACATACTGTACAAGAAAAGCATAATGCTTTCATTTGATTTATCATAAAACTAAGTAGGAGATTTAGATAAAAAGAGAAATATGATGTTTGGGAAAAATAAGTGAAAAATGATTAGAGACTTGGAGAACTGAAGAATTCAAAAGTTAACTTTAAGGCAGTAATTTAGATTTACCATGACTAGGCAGTCTGTGTAATCTTTTGCACTAAAGAGGAGCAGATGTAACCAATTTGGAAAACACTTAGTACTTATATCTCCTGGCATTGACACGCATACACTGTGATACAATGATGAACGGTCAGCTACACAGAAATGTAGCGGTCTGATATTCACCACAAACTGATGCTGTTCTGCACTAGTCCAAGCTGACATTACTGGCATTAAGCCCAATAGCACAAGAAGAGATTGACTCATTAGAAATGTTTTCTTTTGCATTTTCCTGAATTGTCATCAATTCCACTTACTTTGTGGGAGTAAATATTATTCCTTGTAATGAGAAAGTAACTATGTACTCGGATCTGCAAAGCACACCACGTTTCCCAAGTGCTTCCTAACATCACATCAATTTAACAGAAGTAAAAAATAATTGAGTAGGAAAGTCAGGTTTTACTCCTCTGTGAGAGCTTTCACCTATATGGAAAAAAAATCCTGAAAAAGTAACTGTACTTTTAATCTATGAAGGGACTGAATTTTCCCAGTTAGTGGCTTGAGCAGTCCTGCATAATAAATGACACTACAGCATCATCAGGGCTTCAGCATTTTGAGTCTTTGTAAAACATTGGTGTTTCCACAGCACAAAAAGGGTGTGCACGTGAATAGGAAAGGTTAGAGAAAAGAGGAAGTAGCTCTCACATCTGCAGTACATCTTCTTAGGGCAGTCTGTAGTTTCTTAGATTGGCAGCAGTAATTTTTCTTCCCTTCTGGTTCCCATGAACTTGTGGGAACTTCTTGCTCAAACATTTTAACTCCTTCTCTAAGATCTTCCAGATCCTTCTCTGACTGTTCTGCTCACATATACTGTATATCCTAAGCAAGAGCAGATCAGGAAGGAAGGAGGTCAGAAAGGCTTAGGAGACCTGAGAGTACTGTGAAGTTGACAATAAATGCCTGGAAAGTCAGAGCAGCTTCAGTCCTCAAAGAGATGCACATATGAATATAAAGCACTATGATACATAAGAGTGGGCATTGGAATTAAAAACTAACATTAAAACAATTGAAGTAAAATAAAAGTACATTATTTCCCCTTGTGAAGATTTTGTTTCTTGAGCTAAAACATTTATTTATCAAACCAACTAGTGTACCTGAGGGTAGGTACAAGAACCCCAAAATGTTTTTCTTCTTTTTGTGCTCCAACCCATTCCTCTGACACTAACACTAAGCTGTTTTTTCACGTCCCAGGAGGGAACAGTGACAGTAGTCCTACATTTGAAATGGAGTGAGTGGCAGATTTTTATCTGTGCCAGATGCAACTGGCAGGTACACTGTAAATCTGATCTGTGCTGGTTTTTAACATGAGAAGATTTTGGCAAACTCTTACTAATGCTTGGAAATTAGAATGCACCTTCAAAGTTGAGTGGGAAGATTTACAGAGACAAGCAAATGTGCAAGATTTGTTTTGAAGCATGTGAAAGTTGTACAGACATTTTTGTACTAGGCATTTATATTACACAGACGTTATCATATTCCTGCTAAGCATAGAAATTATAAAAATATATATATATATGTTAGAAACTTCTAGTCACCATTTGTATTAAAGAATTGCTGTGATAATCCTCTCTCATCTCGCTGTTTGGAAATAGTTTAATTATAACTAAGTCAGAGGCACAGAGGTTCAGCAATCCATCTCAGGAAATTTCATGTCTGTTTTCATGAATATTTGTATAGCAGACAGTGTTCAAAGCACCTCAGTAATGCTATTTATCTTTGCCTTATAGTCAAGAAAGAATTGCTATTATATACTGCTTATCCTTCACCAAATCCCATTTAAGTACTATACTACATACTGCAGGCTAATACGCCTTAAGTAATGCCCCTTTAATTCAAATGTATTTTGTTATTTGGTTAAATATTACAAGATTTTAACTATAGCCTGACTGCCTTATTTAATACCTCTCAGCTCCTCAGGAACAGGATCTAACTGCATCTTTTTGTTGCAGAAAATTGTACCAGACTTGCTTCCAGACTCTTTCTACAGGGGAAGAAATCACTGTGCTATTGCCCAGCTATAATCTGAAAACAAGCAGTTTTTTCCTCTGAGAATCTTGCTAGATAAAAAACTGCACAAGCTTACCAAAAATTATGATGACCCTAGATTTGAAACAGCCTGCCTTAACTTCTAGACTACCTCTGCAGCTAATGAAAGGACCCTCTTCTGCGTGTGTTGGATTTTGAATGTGTTGAAAACTTGAAAACTCCAGCTCTCTCCATTAGCTACAGAGGAAACAGGAGATGTTTGATGTCTTAATTTAAGCAGCTGAACTTAGGTGCCTGAAGAGAAACAGTTGTGAACCTCCCCTTAAATATGCTGTGTCTACACACAAGCCATGTATTATTAGATGATAGTGAGTAGAGTCACGAGAAATAAAGCATTCTAGAAGCAGAAAAGAAGACTTATGTAATCAGTGAGTCAGAGTTAAAAAGACTATCTGCTAGACTCTAAGTAGAAGGAAAACATCAGAGTAAATCTTTTGTACCTCTGCCTGTGAGAGAATTCATTGCTCTGAGGTTGAGTAAGCGGCCTTGGATCTTGCTAGTACTGCCTGTGCCCTACAGCTAACCTGGAGTGCAGTACTAAGAGCCATGTACCCACAGAAATATGTAACTCAGTGTAGGCTGCATGATCCACTTTCCTTTTGCAGTCTAGCTAGAGCTCCCTGCTGCTGCTGTACTTCTGTTCTTCTTGGTATACAGTGTTAGACCTAGGAATGTCTGTGAGAACTGTTTTGCCTTTACCTGCTGCTCTGACAATTCTATGACTATAGCTAATCACTGCCCTAGTTCCTGATTGGAAAATCTTGAAAAAGAAGAATTTTGTAGCGCTTGGTCTCAAAGACCAAGCGACTAAAACAAAATCAGTCTGGTTAACTCAAATGTTTTACAACTTAGTCTCTTTTTGCCATTCCTATACGAAAGTTATTAACAATAATAAAAAGTAAGAGAAGTTCAGCTCTTCCCATGATTGTAGGAAAAGTATACTAAATAAGAGCAACAGCAGCAGCTTCTCTAGGCCATGTTTGAAGAAAACAAGTTGTTTCCCTTTACTCACTGTAAAAATGATTTCTTCCCACATGTTCATGCTTTGGATTTGCTATGCTTTGTGTACATATTTCAACTTGTGTTATATGTATGATAATTTAATATTCTCTAGCTAAGCGAAGGTAAAAATCCATTTGATATTAAATTAATAAATATATGCTACTTGAAGAGGAACAATTTCACACATTTTGCAAGCATTATCATATCTTCACAGATTGTATTGCAGCAAAGAAGTAGAAAAGGAAGGTCAAAGATGGGAAACTTCTAAGGTGGGTCATTTTGCATAGGAATCAATTATAATGATGGTTAAGATCTGAAGACATCCCTATTTGTTAGCAAGGAGGCATGGGCTATCCAGGGCTACTTTTTCCTTAAAGACAACGATACATTGGACAACTGAGTTTACTCATCTCAGAAATATATCCACATACTAAGTAACTAAGAAACAGAATATTTCAGAATGAAAACCCAGTCTGTGTAGATGTGAAATCAGTTTCTATAAGGAAAACGTGAGTTGGTTCAACAGATGGAAATATTCTAGTACTGCTTTAGCATAGCAAAACTAACTTTCTCAGAAAGCAACTTCAAATGCAGAATCCTAAGTTTAGTTTATAAATGAGAATCTTTCAATCCGCTGAAGTGCATCTCATTGGCAAGATTTCTTAAGGTATTCAGTATTAACTAGATAGTTCAATGGACATCATTGTACTATGGATGCTGATTTCAATACAGAACTTTAAGTCACCGAATAAGTTTGAAAAATATATGCTTTATGTTGGAGGACAGTCTCTGCAAAAGAGGGTGCTCAGAGTATGATATGTTTCTAACATTGGTTCAACTAGAGGACTAAAATAAATTGTCAAATCTTCAAGTCTACTTTTGAAATTTCAGTTTAGGTCCTTTGATTATAACTCAAAAGAAAACTATTTCCAGTATTTGCTCGTTCCCATGCTCTTCCATATATGTAGGTGCATATGTATGTATTGTACGTTATAGAGCATTATTTCAAAGGAAGCAGAAAGAAAGGTGATAAAGTGCTGGATTCTTCTGAATCTTACATCCAGAGAAAATATTTTTTTGTCTCTGGCCCACTGTAGATGGGGGACAGAAAGGATTTTCCTCCTCAGGTCACTGTGATAAAATTAATGATAAAGCACAGGGAAGAATTATGTTAATAAAACATGTAGGTATTAGATAGCAAGCTAGGAGTTTGAAAACTTGAATCTTTTTCAGTCCATAAATTTGGAGGTGTGTTTCTGTTACAATGGCTTACAGCTATGGGCCTATTCACTCCGCTGACCCTTCTGACCAACTCTCTCAACTAATGGTTTGGAAATGAAGTTCAGGCACTGTGTCTGACTAATTCTCTGCTGCAGCTATGGTCTGTTCAAATAACCACATACATATGAAGAAACATGTAATGATTTTATACTAAAACCCAGAGGATGAAAAGTTGCTTTGGAAGGCTGAGAGTGATTTCTTAGAGGTTCTTCCTGCAGTAAACATCATTCACGTTTAGTAATGACAGTTGGACTAGAAGATCTTAAAGGTCTTTTCCCACTGTAATGATTCTATGCTTTTATGATTATGAACTGTGGAGGCTGGGAGTGAGACTCATAAACTGGACCCAAGAAACTTTCAATGTTTTTGAATGGCTCACTTTTGTCCCAGTCCTCATTAACATTTTCAAGTCAGAGTGATGAAATCTATAAGCTCTCTGAGTATGTGCTGTTTAGTAAAATTTGTCAGTTTGAACCCAGCATTCTCACCTAAACCATTTTTTACTCTTCCAGCAGCACTTTAATAAACAAATAAAGGTACAGAATCATTGAAGTCACTGATGTGGTTTGCAAGTTGTCTCATTCTGTGCTGTGAATCAATCAAGCTGCACAAGGTAAGTGGCTGAGGGTTGTGCCAGTGCTTAGATGGGAACCTCCAACAAATACCTCTTTACCAATTTTATCTTTCAGGGGTCAGTGAATCAGTACACCACTCTACTTTGTGGGACCTCAGGGATTCAAGGAATGTCGATCCATGGTCCTATTCCACTGAGGCCACAGCATCCACAGTGTTGTCATAAGAACTGCTTCAGAAAAATTCTTAAAGATACAAGTTCACAAATAAATTTTCAACTTTCATCCTCAAAGTTCTACTTCTCCTAGATTTCAAAGCAAGTCACTGTCTAAATTCAGCTTTTTTTTTCCTTTGAACTTGTCTTCTTTCTCTCACTCTTTATTTCACATCATATAATCTATAATCAAGTAGCCCTTGAAGTCTTCCATATTCTTTTAGATCTATGCATTTCCCGCATCTTGGGATACAACCCCCCATGTCTGTTTTTTTAAATAAAACAAATGAAAAGCTGGCTTTCTGAAAGGAATATGGCAGACCTGGCCAAACATCCTGGGAAAGAAGATAAAGGCTTGATGGAAGAGTGCAGAAAGGTACTGCAGTGCAATCTAGAAAGGGATAAAATATGTACAAGGACTAGCTGCAAAGGAGCAGATGACCCATTTCCAATTCCCTTTCTACTGCACAGAAAGTGAAATGATTGGTCACATGGATATTCTCAACATCATCAGCCTGTCTGTTCTGCTTATAACTTGTTATGTAAGTAAGGACATTTCCAGAGAGGCTCTGAAACTGTGCATCTATCCAGTTCAGATGTTGACTCACCTTGTGATACTTCTGCGTTGAACTACATTTTTAAAGGACATTCTTGTCTAGTATAGAGTTTTTGTGTGTGTCTTATTGGTGATTGACTGCCTGAAAAATTCTTGTTATTTCCCTGTCCAAAGACTGTTTAGGGTTGTTGACTGTGCTTTATTAACCTACAGCCTTGTTCTCTGCATTTTGGAAGTGTAGGAAATAATCTCTGTTATTTTTTTCTGAAACATTTTGTTATGAGAGTTTCTCTACATCTATAGTCTTTGGTATTTTAATTTAAAATCTGTTCTCCTCAAGGGAAGTAGCCTCTGTATAGTTTTGCTTTCTACTGTTTGCTCATGTATCTTTCACTTCCTCAAGTCTTTGAAGCCACTGGATTCCAGTTACAATTGAGATATCTCAAATATATTAAATTCTTAGTAGATGTGTGAGTACAGATAGCAGGCTGAGGGGAGAGATATTAGCAGTAACAATACTACTGGTAGAAAAGCAAGAACGCTGCCCCCTATCTGTTCTGAGAGAAAGCACCAGCTGAGCAGTCAATGTGCACCCTTTGACTTGCCAAGCCTTAAACACAGAGTTCCCAGGTAGGAACAGATTAGCATAGACTATTGAAAGACTATTCCAATTGCTTTGGAATGCTGGAGTACAGTAAATAGTGTGGTTTGTGGAAGATAAGACGTAAATTCAGAGCTTTATCAGTCTCACTGTTCACAAAATGTTGCCTATCCACATTTACTATTTGAATGCACTTCGGCTGGTGTTTAGGAGAGCTTAGCACTATTCATGTACAGATATCTAGAGAAGGAGGTATTTTTAGCTCCATTTAAATGAAAGAAAACAGGGATATAGCAAGGTCAGAAGCCTACAGGAATGCTGATTTGTGATTTATCTACAGCACCACTCTTGCAATTGTAAATTTGAGGACCTCTCCACTCTGAGCCACTATCATGGGTAAAAGTAAAGCAATCAATTAGAAGACTCGCACTATGAAAGAGTGTGAAGAAAAATAGAAATACTCTTTTCCTCACCAGAGTTAGAGAGGAACATTGGAAATCTAATAGCAAAAGACCAATCTCACTGTGCATGGCCCTTCTGATATTCAAGAGCAATAGAGGCTTTATCACACAAATGTGGTTTAAGTGTAAACATGTACTCTTAACATTTATATTTGTCAAGTTTTGGTACATCATTTTCACTATGTGTTGATTTTTGCTTTTATATTCCTACATCTTGATATGCATGCCTCATACTGGCAGACAAATTAAATACTTGTTCTAGTCAAGTACAAACAAGAACTTCCCTTCTGAATGTGAAAGTTGTAAAGAAACATAACATGTAGTATATTGTTAAAAATACATATTTTAGATAAACATAGTAAAAACATTGAGGCACTACATTCGTCATCACAAACTTGCCATCTGTGGATGATTAGTGAGAGAACTATATATAGATGTGGGCCTGCTGTGTAGAGAGTTCCTTAATTTTATGGGGCTACAAATGCATTAATATTTCCTGATGGTTTAAAAGAAACGCCAAATTGCGGTTTCATTTTAGCTAGTACATGTCCTGTGAAACAATACACTGGGAAAAGTGAGCCCTTCCTACCTACTGCGGCTTAAGGGGAAGAATAAAAGCATAACATTCCCGGACTTCTCAGAGGCTGTGCCCAAAATCTGAGCAGGAAATGCAGATTTGTAAACATGCGTATAAAGGTTGTTTCCATATTTGTCATTGCTTTATTTTTGTTTTATAGAAATATTTCTGTAAGTATTTTTGGAACAGCTAACATCTTCATAAAAAGAATGAATATTAAACACACAAAAACTGGTGTATATATAATGAGAACTGAGTAAACATCATTCCTATAAAACTGGAACTAAAAATTGTACACAAGTCTTCATGACATGGAAGGAAAAAATGTAGATCTGATCTTTATATATCTTTATACACATTTCTCAGAGTGAATGCTAAGGAGTCACAACAAAAGGCTCCCTAAAAAGTAGGCATAGATCTATCCTCATAGAATCATAGAATCACAGAATTACTCAGGTTGGAAAAGATCTTCAAGATCATCAACTCCAACCACAACCTAACCATGCTACCCTAACTCGAACAACCCTCCGCTAAATCATGTCCCTGAGCACCACATCCAAATGGTTTTTAAACACATTCAGGGATGGTGACTCAACCACTTCCCTGGGGATCCTGTTCCAGTGCCTAAACCCTTTATGTAAAGAAGTTTTTCCTGATATCCAAACTAAACCTCCCCTGGTGAAACTTGAGGCCATTTCCCCTTGTCCTGACACCTATCACCAGTGAGATGAGACCAACCCCACTCTCGCTGCAATCACCATTCAGGCATTTGAAGAGAGCGATAAGGGTCTCCCCTCAGCTCCTCTTCCCCAGACTAAACAGCCCAAATTCCTTTAGCCTGTCCTCATAGGGCATATTCTCCAAGCCCTTCACAAGCCCTGTTGCTCTTCTTTGGACCTGCTCAAGCAGTCTTTCCATACTGAGGTGCTCAAAACTGAACAAAATACACAAGGTGGGGCCTCACCATTGATGTACATCCTCAGGGGGAGGATGACTTCCCTAGTCCTATTCACCACACCATTCCTGACACAAGCCAGAGGAACAACTGTTGCAAGCCCTTCTATGATCGGAGAGTCAAGGCTTGGAGCTGGAGGCAGCCCTGTGGCCTGATTGCTCTGCAAGGGGGAGAAAATCCCCCCGAGACAGCCCTGGGTTTTGACATCCCTTGGGAGGAACCTGGAGGTCCCAGAGGGCTGGCCAGCAGAGCTGGAGTGTGGGGAAAGCCCGTAGGACTTCCTCCCGCAGCCTAAGAATGATAGAATCGCAGAATCATTAAGGTTGGAAAAGACCTCCAAGATCATCGAGTCCAACTATCAGAGAGAAACATGACATTTATTGAGTAAACCTTCTTGCTGTACATGCCTGGGGCTGCGTGCCATGGCCAGAGCGACCTGATGGGGCACGTGGGAAGTTGTGGCTAGGGCCCTGGTGATTGGTGTGAAACACCGATGCCAAGCACACGAGATGTGGGGAATGGAGTGGGCAGCAGCACTGGGAAAAGCCCCCAAATCCGTGCTGGGGCTGGAGCCCGTGCTGCAGGTGAGCACAGCTCATTGTGACGACCCAGCAATGGAGTGTGGCATTGCTGTGGGAGGGGGGGCAGTGATGTCCCCTGGCAAAGGTTGAAAGAAGGTGACGCCCAGCAGCTTGGCCAAGCGATGGATTGAGACATCTCCAGGCAACGGATTGTGACTCCATAGCCACGCTGCTTGAATGTGGGTGCATCAGCTCAGCCCAGCAGTTCATGCCTGGCCTCCGACCGAGCGTGTGTGCGAGGAGTGGAGTGTTGAGAGGGCGAGCTTTGGTGCTGGAACGTGCTCTGGGTGCTGCTAGCGCAGCTCTCAGTGGCCGTCTCAGAGCCACTTGTTGTTTACCCGACCCTGCGTGGAGCAGGCAGACGGGATATCCCAGAGAGGCGCGTGCAGCGGCATAGGTAGAGAGCATGGGGACTGGTGGTGGTGGGGGGGGAGCATCTTGAGGGACCCTTCCCAGGCCGGTGTGTGACTAATGTCTCTTGTCCTCTTCCAGCGTGACACCTGCTGCTGTAGCGTCAGTGCTGGGGAGCGCGTTGCCATCTTGTGCTCCCCCTAGCCCACCGCAAGCGGTGGACGCATGGAGGCAGAATTAGACACCCGCTGCCCCATATGCCTGGAGAACTGGGGCAGCGCAGCATACGCCATGCCGTGCTGCCACCAGTTCTGCTTCCACTGCATCCAGCGGTGGACTAGCACCAGGCCCCAGTGTCCGCTTTGCAAACGGGGTGTGGAGTCCATCATCCACACAGTGCGAGCGGACAACGACTATCAGGAGCTGGTCCTCAGACCAGCTCCAGTGGCATCCATGGCCACACGCAGCCCCGCAGGCCCCCGGGCAGCCCGGCCATGGCCTGCAGTGCCCAGGCGCTCTGTGGGCGGCCTCCCTCCTGCCACCTGGGCTTCCCTCTTCAGGGAGCACCCGGCCCTGCTGCGGCCCCTGCGGTCCTGGCTGCACCACAAGCTGCAGCGCATCCTGGGCACCCAGGAGCCACAGGCAAATACGGTGGCACACAGTGTCATCTGGGCCCTGCTCCTCGTCGGCTTGGCGGAGGAGATCCTCACAGAAATGCTGGAAGCCGACCTGGAGGGCCACACGGTGACCTTTGTACGGCAGTTCATCGCCTTCACCGTGCAGAGGTGCGGCAGGGAGGCCCACCGCTTGCTGGGCCTCAATGTCTCCCCCGCTGCTGGGCCACAGGAGGCCAATCCTGCACCAGAGCCCAGAGCTGCCCCACGGGAGGAGGCTTCTGTCCGCGGCCCAGCATCCTCCAGCAGCCCTGCCAGCTCCAGCAGGGACGAAATGCCGGGCAGGACAGCGGAAGAGCTCCATGGGCATCCCAGCCGCCCACATTACAACCCCACGACTGTCACCGTGGAGCAGGCAGCGCCTCGCGAGGAGCCAGAAGAGCCTGTGGCAGGGCCCTCTGGCACCAGCCAAGCTGGGGGGGGGACCCGGCGAGCCCCAAAGAGGAAGGCCAGCGACTCCCAGGCCTCAGCATCGCCAAAGAAGAGGCCAACCCGCCGGCAGGAATAGAACGGGGCTGGAGCTGAGGAGACTGGGGCCGGGCAGCAGCTGGGACACACCCCGGCCCCAATGGACCCTTGTCATCAGTGTCCAATTCCACCATGGAAATAAAGGAGAAAAATGTGTTGGCATTGCTAAGAGCAGAGCGGTTGTTGCTTCCCCGTCCTTGATGCTTTCTTCCCTTTTTCCTGCTGCCATGCCACTGCTGGCACTGTTGCATTCCAGACGGGAATCCCATGGACTGCAGAGAGGGGAAGGGCAAATTTCTGCACCTGGGGAGGAACATCCCCGGGCCACACTACAGCTGGGACTGGCCATCTGGGGCGGACCTAGGAGCCCTGCTGGACACCAGGCTGAACCAGCAAGGAGCCCAGGCCGCCTTGGTGAATGGTGTCGTGGGCTGCATGAGGCCGGGTGCCACCGGCAGCTGAAGGGCGGTTATCCTGCGGCTCTGCTCAGCTCTGAGGAGGCCACAGCTGGAGCGCTGGGCCCTGAGCTGGGCTCCCCAGCTCAAGGCAGGCCTGGTGTTGTTCACTTTGCATGTCCATGGCCCTGGGATTCCAAACTGTCCCTGTCCCATCTGCCCAGGGGCTGCTGGGCTTGCTAGCATGCGGTGTATTTGGAGGGGTGGAGGGCTTGGTATGAGGAGCAGGGTTTGTCCCCAGCCTTGCAGAGGAGCCTGTCCTGCACCCTCCTGTCACACGCCCTCCAGCATCTGCATCTCAGGCTGCAAATGGCCTCTACATTACTGTATGGGTTTTTTTTTTTTAATTAAAATGAGACGCTTCCCCTGTGACATAGAATCATAGAATTGCTCAGGTTGGAAAAGATCTTCAAGATCATCAAGTCCAACCGCAACCTAACCATGCTACCCCAACTCTAACAACCCACCGCTAAGTCATGTCCCTGAGCACCACATCCAAACGGTTTTTAAACACATTCAGGGGTGGTCACGATGCCACTCCTGATACAAGCCAGGATGCCGCTGGCCTTCTTGGCCGCCTGGGCACACCGCTGGCTCATATTCAGCCGACTGTCCGTCAGCACACCAAGGTCCCTTTCCGTCAGGCAGCTTTCCAGCCACTCCTCCCCATGCCTCTAGGGTTGCCTGGGGTTGTTGTGACCAAAGTGCAGGACCCGACACTTGGCCCTATAGAAACTCATCAGGTTTACTTTTGCCCATCGTTCCAGTCTATCCAGGTCCCACTGGTGCCTTTCTACCCTCCGGCAGAGCAACACTCCCTCCCATGTTGGTGTCATCTGCAAACTTACTGAAGGTGCACTCCGTCCCCTCATCAAGATCATAAAGATGTTGAGGAGGAACGGCCCTTCAGAGATTTGACAGTCTGACATTCTAGTCAGAAACATTCAGCTGAGTCTAATGTAGCTTGAGGACTAATCAAAACCTCCACCTAAAAACAAGAGTTGATTTCTGACTGAATTAAGACAATCTTTACAATTGGGTATGTTTATTCCCTTGAATAAACTGAGTAAGTGATTCAGTTTGTAATAGGTTTTGAGAGAAGTGTATGTTAGATGGACTTCATATGCATGTTGAGGTGCTTAGAATGTGTTTTTGATCATACAGGATTTTCCTGTAGATTCCCATATGAGTTTCTGTCTCCTAACTATGTATCCTGTGCTGTGAAATCAGCAGCTAAATGGTTAAAACTAAGGAGCAGTCTCCTCACACACAAGCCAGATCATATGATGACCAAGATGCTCCCTGCCTTTTTCTCAGCGAATTAGCGAGGATGGGAACTGAACAATTATTGTTTTAACTGTGACTGGACAGATCTCTCAGACCAAGCTTTTGGTGTCCTGGCACTGTGAAACACACTGGAGTTCATCATGGAAACTGCTAGAGATGAGCAGGTACGCACCAGCAGGATGGATGACTCAGTTGATTAATGGTGAGCTGTCACAGATATCTGACTACTGAGAGTATTAGCTCAATTCTGGACTCTGATAGTCAGGAAAACATCTCTAGTTTTCATGCAAAAAAAAAAAAAAAAAAAAATCACTTGCCTGTGGAAGATGGATAAAATGTCCTTAAAGATATCCATAAGCTGTATAGCATTTGCTGAAGTCCTGGTGGAATGTGTGCTTTGTAAGTCCTATTTCAATAAACTTCTTTCTGTTTGATTTCTAAAGTTCTCGTGCAAACAAAATTTCCACTGGTTTCAGGGAAGCAAGTAATACCAAGAGGCTAACTGAAGGATGTACAAACTACAGAGATCTAGCATGGAAACCATTGGACTCCTTACCCAAACTCATTACACTTACAAACAAGATGTCAGGTAATTTCCAAAGATCGTAACCATCACTGAGAAGTTAATGTTTGACATCAGCTTTGCCAGTGCAATTAAATACTTTGAATAAGATGATTTGCAAGTTTCATAGTTATTTTTTATTTGATTTTCACAATCATATAATGCAATCCTTGATAAAAAACATAAAGTCCTCCCTGCTTTTATAACGTGGTTCCTCCTTTCTGTGGTTAATCTACTGGTTTCTTAGTTCACAGAGATATCTCTTTTGAAGGAGATCTATCAAAAAGAAAATGTCCAAAGTTTAGGCCCAGTTTTAGGTTTCATTTTTGATCAATATTAATAAATGTAAATACTGATATTTCTTTTCTCTTGGCTCTTATCTATAATGCTCTTTCAATTCTAAATTCTTCAAGGCAATGATTTAATGTATGCATTTAGATAATAACTAGGAAAGTCAAGCTATGATCTACCTTACCTCAAGTACTGATGCAATTTCTTGATGCTAGTCTCAAAGAAAGGCTGTTCTGCCATTGAGTGGAACAAGATTTTGGCAGTACCTATTCAGAATATGCTGGAGATTAAGCATATCTCCATGTCACATGCAAGAGACGTGTAATACTGATGGAGACTCTGTAATCACAGAATTTGATGTGGCCAAATCTTACAAACATATATGTGATTGACCTTACTGTCAGTTTGTATCCTTAACTAAGAGGGTTTAACTGTCCACCTGATTGAGAGGTGTTAAACCAACTAATCCAACAGAGCTGGTATCTCTCATCTGGATCTTTGTGGGTGAAGTACATCCACTGCAAAAGGAAAAAGGGAAAGGTTAGAGTTGGCAGCTGGGACCATATATAGTTTCGTGATGTGTCTAGAGCCTCAGGTTGTCTTAATCCACCTATTCAGGAAACTTCAGGACTGGGACTTTTGCACAGAAATAAAAATAAGGCAATATATAGTAATTGATTTATTAGATGTTTAGCTAAAGCTTTGTGCTATTAGAGATTTATATCGCTTGCTCTACTTAAAGCCCTATAGTTAATAACTGCTTGTAAAAATTGAAAAGTTGAGTTGACTAAAAGCTTCAGAAAGATAATATTGACATGCTAAAGGAATTATTTTTGTCACTTAAAACCAACCTGGCTGAGTGTAAAGTCTCAAAATATAGCCAAGTAATACAGTATCAGTGAGAATATCTGTATCATGTTACTGACTTTATTATTGGCCTTCTCATTTCCTTCATTTTCATTTGTGTTTTCTAACGCCTCTTAAGTCTTGTAGGGTCATATGTCTTAGGAGCAGTCTGGGCTGGATTTTCAAAGAAGCAGAACTGTAATTTCCTGCATCGAGTTTCTTACTCAGCACCTGCTTTCCGCTTTCCTTTCCACGTTATGGAAAAGAACTTTCCTTTCCACGTTATGGAAAAGAACACCTCATTTTGTTTCTCCTATCCAGAGCTGAAACATCAAGTCATTATCTCTGTTGGTAACCATTCTCTGCCAGGGATGATTGATACTGTGAGTTTACAAAAGTATTTTAAGGAGCTCTTGTAAATGGCATTGCTGTGATTCCTTTCCATACCTCTCAATGCATAGATTATGTCCCAAGAGTTCAGAAAAGCAAACCTTGCAGGCTATCCTCATTTCAGAACTCCTAGAACACAAAAGGTACAAATGTAGCAATTATTTACTTGACCTATTTTCTACTGACAGCTGGGCAGTAGAAACAAACCCAATCTATGGTGTTTTCTGTTAGAGAATAAAAAGGATCAGAGGATCTGCCTACAAAAGTCATTTCTGGGCAGACATTTCTCTGCTGTTCGTTATGTGACAGCTTTTTATTTGGCAGCTTACAGAGGGAGGTGCTGCTCATGGATGTAGTAGCAGAACTGTGCTAATAGAGGCTCTTGAAAAGACTAGTTCGGTTTAGATGTCCCTTGTGCAATATAATAATTTTATCCCCATTTTAGAGATGGAGAGAACAGTTGAAATTCTGCCTGTGTGGAATGTGGGAAGCTCTGTCAACAAGCTCTCCTTCTCCAATATGTGTTAAATATTATTTTCTCAAGAGGAATTCAAAATTTAAGATCTGATGTTAGATAGATTTCACCCCATCACACCTATACCTTCTGGAATTCAAGGCCCACAAGCCTTTACTTCTCAAAGAGCTTTCCCCATGACATAGAAGTGGAAACTCTAGTCTTGGTGTACAAATGTATGCTGGAAGACAAATTTTGGTAGTTCCTTTATTTAAGCAATATTTGTGGAACTGTTTATTTTATTTTTTAAGGGCAGGTGAATGTTGAAGCCATGTATCTCTCCTCTGTCCTATAAAGCTGAAATGTATTATTGGTAATTTAGATTAACATGCACATTGTTTTAATGTGAAAAGTTCCTTGCTCCTGTAGCTAGTGCTAGCGTGCTGTGTGCATTTTCATCCAACTCTGTTGCTGCATCTTTCCATCTCTATAAAAGTAACTGTAGACTATCAGCAAAAGCATGGAAAAATGTGTCAGGAACATGAAGAAAGTAACTTCTGAAGGTTTTCAGAGAAATCTTCCTTTCTTTTTTGGTTATTAGACTAATTAGAAACTTCTTTTGCCTTGATAACAAGTCCTTTGCCTGAAGAATGCCATAGAATCATAGAATCATAAAATCATTAAGGTTGGAAAAGAGCTCTAAGATCACCTAGTCCAACCACCAGCCCATCCCCACCATGCCCACCAACCATGTCCCTCAGTGCCACATCCACACGGTTCTGGAACACCTCCAGGGACAGGGACTCTACCACCTCCCTGGGCAGCCTGTGCCAGTGCCTCATCACTCTTTCCGGTAATAAATAATATTTCCTAATTTCCTAATATCCAACCTAAACCTCCTCTGGTGCAACTTGAGGCCATTACCTGTTGTTCTATCGCTGTTACCTGGGAGAAAAAGCCAATCCCCACCTCGCCACAATTTCCTTTCAGGTCGTTATAGAAAGTGATGAGGCCTCTCCTGAGCCTCCTCTTCACCAGACTGAACAATCCCAGCTCCCTCAGCTGCTTCCCATAATATCTGTGCTCCAGACCCCTCACAGCCTCATTAAATGTCCAGCACTTAATTTATGTTTCTGCTTTATGTGGAAAAATAAAAAAAACAGTTCATACAGCAGTGGCAATGGCAGCTGTTTTGTATTTCTATAATGTGATTCAATGATGCATATCCACAGTCGGAGCAGCCCTTTGATAATCTGTATTTCAATAATCAGGCAGCAGTACTCTGATTTAAAACCAGGGAAGAATGGGCTGTGATGCTCAGTGATAACATTTCAATTAATTCCTGTTCTCTCATCAGAGAATGTTAATCTTCTGAAAATGACCTCGATGGAGCACCAGCAAGCAAGCTTGACTCAAGCAAGGTGTGAAGGAGCAGGAAACTTTGCATAAAAAGGAGGAGGGATATTAGATGCTGTTTATCTATGAGGGCAGGTATGCAGATATCTCGTTGGTTTCCCAAACTCTATCTAGAAGAATTCCTCTGTCAGCCTGGGGCCAGATTGAAGACCTTTCTGTCACAGCCCTCCTGTATTGGAGCTTGCCACCTTCTTACCTGATTAGTCTGAATTCCTAAACTGATGGGTGGGTTTCTGATAAGTGCTGTAAGGAAATAATGCTGTGAGATCATGAGCTGTCACTCACAGTTTATCTGGAATGGAGAGATCAGTGTCAAAAGATGATCAGACTTAAATAACAGCGCAGGGTGTACACTTAGGGTTAAATGCTGCAATGACAACGGTGAGCTACAGATACCTGACTTCCCATCTTCTGTGTGAGTCAATTATTTTGTTATGCATTTATAACAGAGAATTTAATTGTCAAATATGAGCTATAAGCCTGACTCATCCCAGGAGCCATACGTCTGAAAAATTCATACAGACCCTTTAAAATATGTGGCATGCATAACATTTTGTTTTGTTTTGTTTTGTGTGTTGGTTTTTGTTTTTTTTTCCCCAGCCTGAGTCATTGTCTGTTACAGTCATTGCAAAAAACAACAGATGGATCATGGAATAGGCTCTATTCTGATGCTTTACATCTAGAATGAAGAGATCCATGTTTCGCTGCAGGCTACGTGGCACCTCTGTGCCATACACATACACGAGAGTGCCCAGAAGACGCCCAGGGATGTTCTGGTCAGGTAACTTACAGCCAGCTCCAGGAGCACTGCAGCTGTATGGAATATCGAGGACTTTGGCTTTGAGCTCGTTCTTGAAACACTGAATAGTTCTTCTCACCAAAATGTAAAGAGTTATGAGGAGAAGGAAAAGAAAAGTGCCAAAACCAATAGTCTAGCTTTTAAATTTAGTAACTGGAGTTGACTGTAAAATACAGGGTGGGAAGCCTGTTTCTTTTTCTTTTTCACTTAGCATTTGCTATTCTGATTTCATACAGATACCTTTTTCATGATGTATTTCTCATCAACAGCTGAAAAATCTTGAACAACCTCAACAAAAAACAGTTTTTCTCTATTTCTGTCGGCGCTTGGTCCCGTTACAGAAATCCCTCAGTCAGTGTGGCATCAGAATAGCAAGTCTTCTGAATAGCAAGTTCTTAGAATAGCAAGTTCTTAGAATAGCAAATTCTTTTTATTGTGTTTTACACACACCTTATATATCCTTCACTCGTAAGCAGTAAATCCACTCACGGTTAATTATCCTTAAGTTCTTCACAACAACGTAGATAACAAACAAAGGGTTGCTTAACTGTCCCAGAAGTGACCATATTAGCTGTGCATACTAAAGAGTATTCTATTTACACCTTAGCCCTGTCTCCAGACTCCGGAGGCCTCATAGAGATAAGATCTACCAGAGTCTGTTGAGCTCTTTGTTGTTAAGTCTCCCCCCACATATTTCTTCTAACATAGAAATACAATGAAACTTAGAATTTTGACATACTTTTATGCTGCTAGATACACAAACACTTAAGGGGTATTTATACTAGGATCAAGCCTAGTGGGCAAAAATGCTTCTCCTATGTAGAGAATTGCTCAGCTCAACTGGGCAGAACTGCTTAGAAGCATGAAGAGAAGTCCTGGCTCCTAACAGCAGATAAGCACATGAAAAGACTAGTAAACTTGTATTGGAGCACCTCCCCTATGAGGACAGGCTGAGAGAGCTCGGGCTGTTCAGCCTGGAGAAGAGAAGGCTCCGGGGAGAAATGAGAGGGGCCTTTCAGTATCTGAAGGAGGTCTGTAAGAAGGAAGGAGACAGACTCTTCATCAGGGTCTGTTGTGATAGGAGAAGGGGAAATGGTTTCAAACTAAGAGAAAGGAGATTTAAATTGGATGCAAGAATAAGGTTTTGTACAATAAGGATGGTGAGGCACTGGAACAGGCTGCCAAGAGAGGTTGTGATGCTTCAATCCTGAAGACACTCAAGGTCAGGCTGGATGGGGCTCTGAGCACCCTGACCTAGATGTAGGTGTCCCTGTTTGTTGCAGGGGGGTTGGACTAGATGGATTTTAAGGGTCCCTTTCAACTCAAACAATTCTATGATTCTGTGATTCTAAACACTATTGCTTTCTTTCCCTGGCTCTGCTTTGAGAGGTTATTCCCACCCACTTCTTTCCCCATAAAAATTTGTTCTCTTTAGCCATTAGTGTATCTTGGGTAAACTGTCCTGAATCCTGCAGTACGGCTGGCTAATAGCTTCTGCTCAGTTCCAGCATGGTCCAGGAAGGCTGAAATCTGACAATCTGACAGAGGCTATGTCTGCTGCTTCCTGACACATCCCCTTGGCTGTCCTGTGAAGAAGGCAGTGCAACCAGGCAGGTTGTTTTCACTCCCTGTCCTGCTGATGACTGAATCCACATTCTTAGATATGTGGGGCCAAGACTCCTTTCTTCTCTGCGTGTGGCCTGGGATGAACAAGCACACACTCAGAACAAGTGTGCTTGACTCCTATTACAAATGATAATATAACTCACTAGTACACTTCACTGTGCTGTAGGCATTTACTTGCAAGCCAGCAAAATCTTGCTTACCTGATGAAGAAGGCTGGATGAGGAGCTCCTGGCACTGTGTGTATGACATGTACTATATCTTCCTACCTATTATGGCTTAAAGCAATAAGGATGATATTTTGTTCGCCATAGCTAGCTCAGCTGATCAGTGACTCTTTCGCTGTTTCCAGTTTTTGGTTAAATGCTCTTTTGTTTAAGAACCTTACGAGATTAAAAAAGAAAAGGTACTCTACTTCCAAGAAAGCTGATAGCTAGATTTAATATTTACATTTAGATGAGTAATAAAACTTGCTTTTAATGTTATTCTTATTTGCTGATTTAAAAGAACTAAATATGTATATTTTTAAAGAGGGAAGAGGCTCTAACATATAATGCATTTGGCAACAGCTACTTTTATGACACTAATTAGCATCTTTCTATTTCATTACTTTTGTTATTTTAATTGGTTGTGAAATCACAGCTCTGTGAGTTTGTCAGCTGAAAAATCAAGTAGTTGTTTTGCAGTTTTTATGAAGTTTAAGAATTTACATATATAGTTTTCACCAGGGACCCAAGTTCAAGCCAAAACCTTCCAGCTCCTTAAGAGTACCTTAATACAAGGGAAAGGGCATCTTATTGATTCTGTCTCCAGGGTCCTGGTTCCTGTATTTTTATTGCTGACTAAAATACAGTTGCAGTCTACAGACTAAAGGCAGTAGGACGTAAATATGTAAATTGATGTTTCTCAGTTCAGTAACTTTGTGTCTCTAAGTAAGAAGAGAAATAAAGTGGCCACTGTGCTACAAAAAGGTCATTTTTTTATTGAAGGCTGCCAGATTTCCAAATGTGTTGGAGGGAGGATTGCAGGATGTTTACCTTAAAGGCAAGTTCACCGTTCCCCAAGTCACCTTATTATATGAAAAAAGAATATAGGTGAGTAAGGTGAAAAACTCTTTTTACCCTGTCAGACCAGGATCAGCCAGGATGCTGCACTTCAGAGACAAAAATATGGCTAGGGTACACTTACTCTAGTTAATTCACTGTGAACTGCTGGATTTAGTAGATGGAGATGGAATGAGCTGTATTTTCGAGCCTTCCAGATAAGGGGCTTGATTCTTTCATGCCTGAGATTTTGTATGTCTATTTTTACTGTTTTTATTCCCGTCACAGCTATTTTGGTAAGTTTATGTGTTAGCATTACTAAAAAGTAACAAATTCAGTTATGAAGATCCTTGCAATTGCTAGCGCTGCAAAAACCATCTGGAGCATTGTTTCTCCAAGAAAGGATTGCAAAAGAGTGCAAGGATGTATTGAACACTGTAAGAGCTTAGGAATTACTTGCGCTTAAAATATTCTAAAATATCCAAACGTCTGGGCCCTCTGAAGGTCATTCAAAGACAGATGAGACCAAACACACACAAACTTTCAGAAAGTTTGAGAAATTCTGTTCTACACTTTCCTGCATTGTTATCTTCTTTCTCTTCATCTCCCAATTTCGTTATGTCTTCTTATCTTCACTGTATTTCTGTTCTCCCCATTAAGTCTATTGTTTTCTATCTTCTTTTTATTTCTTTTCTTCTTGAGTTCCATCTGTCTTTCTTTTATCAGCTTTAGTTTTAAAATAGTCGCAGCTGATAAATGTCACATAACCAGTATCTTCACCCTATTCTTCTGTGTATCTCCCTTTCTTTGGGGACCATTCTTGGATTACCTGAGTACTATTGTTGGTTACATAAAAGTAAAATAACATTTCTGTTTCAAAGGCAATCAATTAAATGCAGTCAGGTTGTGATAATGGCATAATGCACAGGCAAAATTATATTGGATCTTTTCACATTTCTCACAGCAATTAGAGCTCAGCTCCAGATTGTGCAGCACAGAGTCCTCCAGTGGCTGCAAACTCTGTGTCCCTTACAGCTCAGAATCTCCAATGCTCAGTTCTTGCTCTCTTCTGCTGCCTTCTACCTCTTGTTTCTGTTTCTAATCTCAACCCTGTCTTAGTTTTTCTGCATCTTTGCCCTGTTCTGCTCTTGCAGGCTCTCTTGCCAATGTGTTGCTTATCTTGTGCATGACCCGGGCATTTCTGAGGGAGCTTCTGCTCTTCTGAGTGTTCAACCCAGCATGAAGCCCAACACAGAAACAGACAGGTGCTTGTCCAGTACATGAGAGACTACTGTCCTAGCACCTCTACTGTCTCTCTGCACTCTTGAAAGAAAGTGAGTGAAAAGGAGTGAGGGCACACAGTTCAAAATTCCCCAAATCCACCACAGAGCTCCCTTCTACTTCGTGAAAGAAAAAGAAGACGCAGAAGAGAAAGTTCTGCTCTGTCCCTGCAGACCCAGGTAGGAACATTTCATCACAGGCAGACTCTCTGAACTCTTAACAAGTTCTGGTTGTATCTGTGCACAGAGATTTTTTCAAAGTCTCTAATCAAATGAGGGAGAAATTTCCTGGGAGCTGTAAAATGCGTGCAGGAGAGAGAGCAGAGGGAGAAAAACGGAAGCCACCCTTCCGAATTTCAAGTGCCATCTTCAAAGAGCCTCCCCATGAAATGGTTGTTAGGGCATATTTCAATTGGAAAACCAAGTATACTTTTCTTTCACGTTCTCTGAAGTAGAAAAGCTATTTCTTGAAATGTTTTCCAAAAATATCCAACTTCTTTTCTGGAGTTAGCCACAACTCAGGAAAGGGTGCACCTAGGGGTGGTGGGATGTCTGACTACCACTGCAGCTCCACATAGCTTTATAGAGTCTGACCACTTAGCACTGTATTTCAACAACTGTAAATAAAGCTCTTCACCAGGGAATTTTCTGACTGCTCTTTACTCATCAAAAAGAGCTCAAGAACATCACAAAGCAGAGACTCTAAGTCAAAGCAAAATTGCTTGACCCTTAATCCAGAAACTCTGGAAACTCATCCCATTTTCATTCTGGTGACAAATGGTTACGTGACATGATGTGTTTCCTCACCACTGAACGATGAGATTGCCTTCATGCAACCATGTTTAGAGTAAAAAGGGAATATTAAATTGCACAGTGCACTGAGCAGGGAGAATTACTTTCTCATCTCTTTTAGTAGCATAGAAAGTACTAGAAAAAGTTTAAATGAACAGATACCACTCTAGAAGGGGAATAGGGAATAATAATCTGCTGTTCCCCTATCCCATGCACACACTTTGTTCCCTCAGAATGATCATTTCTCCAGCCATGGGGGAATAGAGAAAGTTAAATTTTCTCTCTCAAGTCAGTCTATAAGATAAAACGCCTGCAAGTAGCTTCCATCTCAAAATGAATTCTCTCTTCCCATTTGGCAATGCAGAAATTTCAGTACTAATCACATTGCTCTCATGCTGCTGGAAGAACATGGGGAAGATTGAGGCCAGGAATGATGGCGGTGTTTATATTCACTTTCCTCTCAAGAAAACTGCCTTTGAAAATGGACTTGTTAATGCTCATAAAGACATTTGAACAGTGTCAAATGTGAAAAAAATTGATTTTGGCTCAGTAAATGTTTTTAGTCCATGGTTAGAAGATTCATCTGTGCTAGTAAATAAGGTAGTACAGCTTTATGAGAGCATTTTTGTGATCCTGATTTAATTCTCATTTAGGAAAGTACAGTTTGAACTAGTTATGAAAACACTGGCAGTACAAAAAAAAAATCAGCTTTCTACAAAAAAAATTGAGAATTGTAACATAATGGAAATACAGTGTTCAAAGATACTGCAGAAAAAAAATGGTTTAGTCATTAAAAATGTGCTTATTAGGTAAATTCAAAAGGTTTCACTTTGATTTTGAGACTTCACTTTTTTGTCATAAAGTAGTTTTTAAAAGCAGTTTCTAAATGTTTTCTTCCAGACATATAATTAAATATTTCATAATCATCTGTTTTATTTTTTAAATGGAATTTCTAACTAGCTTTTCCAGAACTGCATTTTAGTAAATATTTAATCAGCTCCTAATAAAATTAATAAGAATTTTTTATTCTCTCACAGTAAGATTACTTTAACTGTAAAATATAATTAAATCATGAAGCATCTTAAGTAAAGTGGGTAATAAGTGTAGATTATAGTTAAAACTTCATTTGTGCTATGGGCACAAAGAGATACATGAGAATGGAGAACTACATACAGGCATCATAATAACCTGAGCAGAAGGCTAACTAGGAAAATTACTTTGGTCTCCAAAACTATATTTATACTGAAAGGAAATAAACGAAACAAAGCCCCGTAAATCTGCCTAATTTTCAGCCATAGGCAATTAATCCTATCCTGATCATGTCCAGGGTTCAGTTTTATCCCAGACCTTTTGAACTTTGTTACGAGGAGACAGACGTCTTCTTCTAAGTGTCTCTTGTCAGGTCATTTCATTGGGTGAGTTCTTTTCCAGTGCTTCCTCTGGGGAATTTACTCTCATTCTACCTCCACCTCTCAGCTGAACCTCCACGAGTATGGTCCTTCTTGGACTGTACTCACTGAGGGCAGCAGAGCCAAGGCCCACACCCACATGTCTGCATCACCAGCAGTGTGGAAGGGGCCTAGCCTTGTGTCTTTTCAGCTTGATGCTCTCCAGAGCAACCTTGAAGCCAAAACTGAGATCAGCACTCTTGTTTTACCCTTTAAGAAAGAAGGAACGGTTTACCAATAGATGAATGAAGATCAGTTCCTGAGATGGACACATAAAGTTATATTTTATAAAATCACAACTGGCTTACATAACAGCAGGAGCTACAGGCCTCCTCAGTCTCTGAACATCATCCTCTGCGACTCTAGTGGGGTGGCAGAGAAGATTTAAAAAAGAGATGACCCCAAGGCAGTGAAGGAGATACTAATATGAGTTTGGAGAAAGCTCCAGGGAGACCTCAATGCAGCCTTCCAGTATTTGAAGGGAGCTCATAAGCAGGAGGGGGGATGACCTTTTATTGATAGTGATAGGATGAGGGGGAATGGCTTTAAACTAAAAGAGGGGAGGTTTAGGTTAGGTGTTAGGTGGAAATTCTTTACTCAGAGGGCGGTGAGGCCCTGGCACAGCTGTCCAGAGAAGCTGTGGGTTCCCCATCCCTGGAGGCTCAAGGCCAGGTTGGATGGGGCCCTGGGCAGCCTGAGCTGGTGGGTGGCAGCCCTGCCCATGGTGGGGGGGTTGGGGCTGGGTGGGCCTTAAAATCCCTTTCAACCAGAGCCATCCCGTGATTCTGTGATTCTCCAGGGCCCCATCCAGCCTGGCCTTGAACACCTCCAGGGATGGGGCATCCACAGCTTCTCTGGCAGCCTGTGCCAGAGCCACACCACCCTCTCTGTGAATAACTTCCCCCTGACATGTAATCTAAATCTCCCTTCCTTTAGTTTAATACCATTCTCCCTCATTCTATTACTATCTACCCATGTAAAAAGTTGATGTATCATATAATCATGCAGTCTTCTAAAAAATTTGCCTCCAGTCAAACGGAAATCTCCTGACATCCAGATGTGGTGTGTAATGTAGTTATAATGGTGAAATAAATAGTTAAATGCCTTTTTAGAAATTGAAATGATGGTTTGATAATACTTTACCGTGAATAGTAATTTTGCTTTCATCCAAATGATTGCCTTAATATTATACAAAGCCTGTCTAATGCAAATTAACTATTTAAATTCACTTACTCCTGCAACCTTTTAATTCTTTGGAGAGCAAAATTTCCATAGAGATCAGTGCTTATTTTCTAGTTTTGTAGTAGAATTTGTCCAATTAAGTCCTGTATAAATAAATCCTTTATAAGTCTCTGTCTAAAAACTAATGCTCACTAGAAAAACACCTCTACAAACCCAAGCTGATGGCAGTATAACGAATGGATGAAAGGGTTCAGATAACATTTAAATTGGGGCTAGAAATAGGTTTCTCAACCACAAATACATATGAAGCTGTCTGCCTTGGTGCTTTTGGACAAACATACTTTGTTTTGATTCAGAACAACAATACCACTGAGTTAGCAGTTAGATTTATGATCAAGAAATATTCCAGTGCAGTACATTTATTTTACTCCATGTCTAACATCTTATTAAACACCTCTC
The DNA here is from genome assembly GCF_002078875.1 of Numida meleagris. Taxonomy (NCBI): domain Eukaryota; kingdom Metazoa; phylum Chordata; class Aves; order Galliformes; family Numididae; genus Numida; species Numida meleagris. The sequence goes on along the minus strand of NC_034409.1, from coordinate 58,929,214 downwards.
TACTCCAGCAGAATTATAATTAATCCACTGGTTTTGTTTTATTTGCAGCTTTGCTTGCTCATGTGTCGTGTCCAGAAAATAGAGCAAGCGTGAGTAATTGCCAGTCTCTCCCATCCAGAGCCTGAACCTGCTGCTGTGCACATTTCTTAGTCTGAATTTCTAATCCTCCTGGGCTTTCATGATTCATAGGCAGTAGCTCTGGCAAACAAGTCCCCCACTGTGTTCAGTCCCCAGGAACCAGTATGAGCTGTGCTCAGGTTTTCAGAAAAGGACCTCTGTTTTTCATTATGTACAGAATAGAACAGATGGAAAAGACAGATCAGTTTTGCAGGCCCTCCACCTCAGACCCTTTAGAGGTTAATGTAGCAGTGTGCTGTGCTTTAGATTCAGCAGTCATACAGATAAGTTTACTGACGCCTAAGAGAATGGCATTTTTATTCTCTGTGAAGAATATTGTTTTGGTTTTGTGCTGATGTCTAGTGCCTCTAACTGAAATTCCATAAAGGAATGCATTATGATGCACCTTAGACTCTGAGTTTTCCAGGAAAAGAAAGTAAAAAGTAGCCAAAAGCCATCATATTACATACAGTATGCACTGTGCTTGCTTACTGCATTCAACTGCAGAGAAGATTCTTTAAGGGATGAATAACAGCATTCAAAATGTAATAAGAAGAAAGGTTGGATGAAGAATTTTAGTAGAATGTAAGTAACAATTATTACATACTGTCACTACATTCTGCATAAATATTTGCCCAATATGATACTCCCTTTTATGGAAGATTCACTTTTTAAGGTAACTATAACAAAGTGTTGCTATGCTGCAGTACAGGGATCTACAAAGCTTGAAAATGTTCCCTGCTGTCGCTACAAGTTTTACTTTATTTGTATTATAATATGAAATGCTGGAACATGACTGGTCAGCTGCCAGGACTGGCTTACAGATCAGCTTAAACATGTCTGTGATCCCATGGTAGGCTCAGACCCCAGGTGGTTCACAGAGAAACGCAGTCATTTCTTCTCCTTAGGTTAAAAAAAAAAAAAAAAAAGAACACTTTTAGACTGTTTATTTCTCCAGTCTGCAAGAGAACCAAGATGTCCTAACTTGTACAGCAGTAGGAACAGTAGGAATATAATAGTATATATATCTACAATGGTAGGAATCTGCCTTCTATGTCCTACCTCAAATTTTCTTCCTCCCATCATCACCTTCATGGACGGGTTTGCATTCCTTTACCACATATATATATAACTGAGATTAAAGGCTCTTTGAGATTAAATGGTAGTATGTGGATAATTTTTTTTGTTTATACACACATACCTATACGTACATACCACATAGACACATATACATATCAAAGTAATAGCATTACAATTTCAGTTGTTGTGGCCTCTAGATTACAATGCTTGTCTCTTCCTCTCTCTCTCTCTCTTTCAATATATATATATTTCCTAATGGAAATATAGATATATATACATAAAGTGAGAGATGACTTGCATTCCGGTGGTGTAAAGCTGGCAGTGAGGCTGTGGGAGGTATTTGTTTGGAAGAGCATAAAATTATCATCTCATTGTTACTGCCTCTGAGACCCTACTTCAGGAACAGATGCATACAGGTTCTTAACCCTACCTCAATACAGTAAGGTACTTGAATATATCCTTAGATTTTAAGGATCTATTTAATCCTCACTGTGTACATTTTATTCATTTTTAGTTACATGATTAAATCTTTTTGTAAAACAGATTCACAGTCACTAGCCAAAAGTTCCTGGGAACTCCAAAGCTCAGGCCAGGCGCAAGTTAGTGCCACGTGTACAGATGTACCCCTCCAGCCATCTTTTCTCTCAACCCTGGTTTTGCCCATGAGATGAAACACAAGAATGGTCAATAACTACCTACTACATGTTCACTTTTCCATGCATCCTTTGATGCAGGTATTGTATTCACATTTTTCACTACAATTAAAGTCTGTCCACTGGGCCAGTTCATAGATTTGCTTCAATATATTTGTGTTACAATTTCATTATCAGCTGGCAATTAACACCTTCTTCATAATTAGATGACAACAATACAGCTGGATATTATTATGGAATTTCTTCAAGGATGACAAACATAATTTGTTAATAGGCTCTTCCTTCATCAGTCATCTGTTTCCTCTGTCAGAGCCCTGAGGCCACAAACAAACCTCGATGGTGCAAGCAGCCTCACCTGAGGCCTCCTTCACACCCTGTCATGCTCCCAGGGGCTGTAGGCAAGGTCATTTGTGGTCCTTCAGCCCCTCTCCAGGCTATGTTGAGGGCTGGTTATGATGGTCTGCAGCCATGTCAGCCATGTCTGGCCATGGGCCCTGGTGACCTGAACCTCAACTTGCAGAATGACTTTCTGACTTGAACTTGGACACAACTCATCCTCATGCACATCCCTAGTGGTCTAGGCTCTTGGTTGTATTTGGCCACCATTCCTTCATCTGTACAGAACATATAATGCTGAGGGCATTATTTCTGCAAGGAAAGTATGGTACTTGTGTGGGCCTGTGTCTACTGTTCCTAGGCATGATTTGCCTCATCACACATTATTGAAAACTAATGAAGATATGTCTTCTACCACAAACCAAAACATGTCTCATTTCCTTAGTGAGGACAAGATAGGAGAAAGGAGAAGTTGAGGGAACAAGACAAAGAAACCAGAAAGAATAAATTGCTGTTTATATTCCTATTTGTGGTGATGCCGACAGGGAAGATCTGCCTTCTGTCATTCTCACTTTTGATGTCTATTCCATATTACCAAGGTACAAACTTCAGTACAGAAGTACCGTGCCTGCTACCAGGAGTTATTTTTAAGGGTTGATTTTGACACCTTCAATTTCAAAATTGCCCCACATCTGCATATACTCATGAATACAGACACAAATTATTGTCATTGCGGGATGATATCATACCTTTTATTTTACTCTCCTGCGTTGTTTGTAAGGAAATACATTAATGTTTCGTATTGACTCTTACTAGCCTCCAGCTCAGGGCTGATCCTGTGGAGTGTTGAGAGCCCCTGGAAAGCATTTGACATCAATGCCTGTCAGTGACGCCAGAGAACACCACACAGCAGTGGTGGTTACTTGTACTGCTTGAGGAGTAACTAGTTCCTGGTACAGTCAGGCTCCTGGAGAATAACAAGTCCTATAGTAGATAGAAAAGAACAAGGAGGCTATTATAGATGTTGAATTATTTAAAAAATTCTGTGAAATGTGTCTGCAAATGTTCTTTGAAAACAAGATTTTCTAGCTAATGACGCATTTGTGATTTTCCAGCTGTAGATTTTATTTTTCCTTTGGCTCCTCACAAAGTCTAAAAATAGAAACTGACTATTCTGTAGCTATTTTGGGGAATTAAGCTTATAAGTCCTGGACAGATGTACATTATTTTGATAGGTGGGAACTTCCTCTGCCAAATTGCGTTATTTTTCCAACACATTTTATACCTCTTTGGATTTTTTTTTTTAAATTTATGAAAGGATGTGGTCAAAGTGGTAACAAAGTCTGAGCTGAATATAGGCAGGCATCAAGCAAGATTTTTACCTGTCACTCTGCTGCTATAGACTTTTTCACTTTCACCTGTGTTATTGCCTCACTGGCTTCTACAAATACTCATGTAATGAATGTTCCCTGAGAGATATGTATTATAACAAACTCATCTAAATTAATAAGCAGTTGTAACTAGTAAGCTCAAATAGTCCCAACATTGATTTTAAAATGCTTATTTTTTCAGCGTGCCTTGCACCAAGGCTGGAAACTCTTCCTCACTCTACAGACAGTATTTGATTTGTCCCTTCTATGGGAGACATCAGGCTGCATGGGTCTCACATTTCAAAAAAAAAAAAAAAGTTTTGTTTGTTTGCAGAGCTAGATACTGTAGACTCCATATAGATTTCTTAATATGCTTCTTAGTGGTAATAAGTAAAAATAAATATCTTCTCTCTGACTTCAGATCAGAAAATTCTGGAGGTAGTGAATCTGGAAGAAAATTTAGACCAGTTAGTTGAATTTGAATGGTTTTAGTGATTCTCCAAGAGAGTAAGGGAATGAAAAGGTCTTGGTCATTTAAAATAAATAAATAAATAAATAATCTTCTGTCCCTAAACCACCAAATGTAACTGCAAACAGACATAACCTCCTTCTCTCCAAGTACCTGATGTACTGTGTATTTCCTAAGCAATATTACCAGGGTATTAAAATGTTTTCTGAAATAATATCAACAAGCAATATTGTTTTTAGAGGATAATACAGAGCCCAAGAAGGGGGAGGAAATTACAGCACCTTATTTTAAAATTAAAGGTGTACAGATCAACAGATATGAAACCTATCTGTTTGCAGTTTTCATTATATCGTGTTAGCACTTAACAGAAGGAAACAGGAAGGAAGAGGTAAGAAAAATACAGAGTATATTAGTGTTATAGAAAATGGTGAGCATGCTGGAGGAATGGAATCACTCAGTAAAGACTGTTAAATATTATTTAATATTCACGTGCAGATATAATACATGTCAAAGCACTGCATAAGAAGAACCATTTGTCAGGAAATATGAGATCTCAGGAAATTCAGATTTTTCATTTAAAATTCAAAGTAAAGAACAAGCTGGTAGACGTACAATAGAGATGTCAGTCATGACCCACTGCAGTATGAAATAAAGTCAATGTGAGTTGTTCTTATTCTGTGGGTCCCTCATTTGGTCCTTTGTGTTTAATTATGAAGATAAATTTTGTTTTCTTATCACCTTCTTTTTTTAAGAAGAACTCATTTAATTTGTAGTGTCCTATTAACAATATTCTGTCTTGCTTGTTATCTTTGATGCTGTGCATAGGTTGAGTTCTCAAAGCAGACTGAGTTTGAGAAACATCTACTTTTGAATTCTTCCCTCAAACATGTACATAAAGGCTTATATTTAACTTCTAAAACATCCAGACAGGAACCTGCTATTAAGCACTAACTTTTCGAAATGTTAGCTGACTCTAACAAGCTACTGTTTGGACCTGTCTAATAAGCAATGGCCACTCTTTCTGTCAATTTTCTGGTAGTGTAACTTTATAGCAATTAAGGCACTCTTAACAATCTCTCCTTTATTATACTATGGGTAACAACAGAAGTGGTAAATACGAGCAATACCCTAGGATTAATGCTAAAAGCAGACTCTAGCAATGATGTATTTGGCACCGTAATGACAAGCTGTACTGCAGACTGTACTGTTAATCTGTACTGCTGAGAATGCAGTAGCACAATAGAATAGGGCTGCAACTATTGATAAATTGTCTGTCTGGATTCCTTCTGTCCTTTGGCCTCAGTACTGTTGAGTGAATACATACCAAACCAGACAAAGGTCAGGATATGTAGAACAAACAAGCAAACTACCTACCCAACAAAGTTACCACAAGCTCAAGCCATTGCTCTTGGAATTTGGAGGTGAATCAAAACAAATACATAAGAACAGATTAAAACCACAGGACAGGCAGAAAAGGAGTATTTTTAAAATCTGCCTTATATTTCAGCATTAAGAGGGTTCTTTGCATGAAAACTGCCAAAGATATGTGAACAGAGAAATGAAGTGTGTATTTCTTTTGAAAGAAATAGTCCAGTTTCTGATTGTGCAGCAGTAGGAAGCGAGAAAGAACCTGCTAGTGGATTATTCTGCTAGGGCTTTTTTTTCAACTGTACAGTGATGGCATATCAAGAAAAACAGAAGGAAGATGTAAGTACAAAAACAAGAAGGGTGGACTACATGAAAAGTATAGCAAGACTTTCATGGAAAGATAATGAAAGAGTGATACATGAAAAGAGCTACTCTGGCTACAGAAAGATGACCACTCACTGGGAAACTTTTTGTTAAAGCACATTAATAATCCTTAAACACACACACACACACACACACACACACACACACACACACACACACACACACAAAAAAAAAAAAAAAAAAAGAGGCAGTGAAGCTCCACTAAGATTTTCAGATGTAGCTGAACTTTGCTGTTGATCTGGATCACTGACGTAACTGCTTGAAGCTACTCATTTCTTTTGAGGACTAATGAAAAATAACTCCATCTCATAGGTGCCAGCAGACTTAACACAGGTGGCATAGCATAGTCACTTTACGGGGTAGATTTTTCAGTGTATGAAATGCAAAGAAGTTTGCAAGCCCTCCCAGTAAGTATTACTCTGAAAGAGGCTGTGGACTCAGTCAGAAGACCAGGAAGAAAAAAACCACAACAAACTTACAAATGGGAAATGTTAAGTTCCTGAGATCATCAGTTAGGAAATAGTGGGGACAAGGGAAGGGAAAGGAAGAGAAACTTAAAACAAGGCTCCATTCCTAAAGAGTAGCTGGAGCAACAAGGAGCTTTTGCAAATGGACTCTGCAATAATACACAGAGAAATTGACATGGAGAGGCCAGGAAGTTGGGCTTATGTTTTTCCATGAAAGGGCAAAAACTCACCTGCATTACTAAATTACAGGAATATAGTTGGCAGGATGGGGAAAGGCTGTTTTACATTTGCATTTTTAAATAAATTGAGGCAACTGAGTGTTTGCATTGGTTTAAAAAAAAGAGAGAGAGAGAGAGAGAAACATGAGGCCTTGTAGGTACCTCCTATAAAAAGTGTTAAGTGATCCCATTTTCACCCAGGTGAGATTTACCCTTCCCTGCTACATTTGTACCCTGCCTATTCTATCAGCATTACTGTTTTTCCACTAATGCTGCATTTAGGTCTTTTCCTGCCAGCACACGTGGCAACTTGCACTTTTTTTGGAATGGCATTTTTTTTCTCAGGAGAACACACTCATGCTGCCATTAAATGGCAGCTCTGCTCTGCACCAGCAGCTTGTTCTTTTTTTCCATATAGCAAATCCACACTGATTCCTTCAGAGAGGTTGGAAGAAGGCTGTTCTTCTCCACTAGGTGCCACTGAAGGCTAGGGGAGCAAATATATCCTATGAAGAATATCTGCCTTCTCTGAAATCCAGAACTCCCGGATCAGGTTTCAAAATGACTTAAAATCTGTGGAAATTGTGTTCCTAGTTAGGGTCAATACTGTTGAAAGTTGTACTTTACAAATCCCTGGAAGATGCAGTCTTTGGAAGCACATAATAAATATATAAAAAGCTCATATGGGAATTGGACAACAATATCAGTGTTTGTATGATTGTGGGGACTGCTTTTCAGGCCCTGTTCAGCTGAGCACGGTTCACAATTGCCAAGAATTGGCTTATGGTAGTGTAGGATCATGGAGCACTAGAAGGGATAAAGCTGCTTCTGCCTCTTCTTTTTTACAAATCCAGTGCCGTGCAGAAAATCTATGTTTGGGATGTATTAAACTTGCATTGCAGAAGATTGAGTATTCATGACATTTACTAGAAATTTTGCTATTAATGAGTAACATTTTCAGAGGTCATGGCTGATGAACAGAAAAGTTTATGGGATTTTGTATGAGCAGGGAGATCAAAGCGTTAAAATAAATTTGTTTTTGAATTTTGGCAATATAAAAATACTGGCATCAATTCAGATTTATTTCCAAGTCTGACAGCTACAGAAATGCTTTGTAAAATTTTCTTTAAGAGGAGTGAAGGAATTTAAAAGAAAATTTTACTACAGTCAAAGTGGTCAAAAGCAGTTTTTATTTCAATCTGAAGTAATGCAGTAGGAGGGCACAGGTGTGTAAAATCAGCATTTAATCTAAAGTTTGTGGTAACAGAATTATTAAGAAATTTCTTAAAAAAGAAAAAAAGACACCTTTGCTCTCAAGCATGAGAAGAGTAAAAATTATCTCTATTTAGTGCCTTGCAGAGTTTGTTTGAGGAGTCATAGATTCATGATACTGTGGGTCTTAAGTAATATGTCACTAAATACCAAGCAGAACAACCTAAAGAAATCACTGTCCTTAGCAGTGTTGTTCATCGACTTTCTACTACCTATGAAGAAAGCAACCCAGCTCAGTCTCCTGTTTCAGATCCTCTTTGGAAGTGGAATCTGGATACAGAGGTATTCATAACAACCTGTCTGAAGTGGCTCTGGCAACTCTGCTTGAAATGAAATTCTCTTAAGTAAGCTGTCAGTGGAAATACAATTATTCTTCCAAGCACTTAAAGCCTTCTGTGTGATTTTAGTAGATATGTTACTGCCTTCAAAAGAGGTCATGTAATATTCATAGAGGTGATGTCATGAATGTTTCTTCTTTGTCAATACCAAAATTTTAGGGAAGGGTTAAAAGGAGGAAGAAAGCCACACAGTCACAGGATGGTTCAGTAGATCTAATACTGGAGAAGGGATTGTGGCACTTGGTTTCTGTTCTTGCCCTGTTGAGTAACTTTGACAAATCACTATGCCTTTCTTTTCCTTAGATTTTCTCTGCATAATGTACTGCTCATTTTTTTTTCTACCTTTGCTCAATGTTTTTATGATACACAACTGATAAAGGCTCTGACAGCTACGACATTCAGTAATGTTGTCACAGACATGATTGTCTAAGGGAAGGTTGGAAATTTCCTCAAGGGTTTTTGTATCCAAGAGCTTGTTGATTTTCTCTATCTGCTGACCTGGTTTAAAATAATAATAATAACAGTAATAATCCCACAGCTATTTGCAAATCTTGCCTTTTCTACAATAGTTTTACAAACAAATAAAAATGCAGTGCAACACTACCTCCAACATTAAATTTTTGTATATTCATTTTGCAGCATCACATTCTTCCCTTTCATCTCACAAAATTCCTCAGTAGTGCCAAGGAATGACACAATGGCTGTTCCTTAGAAGTGCCTCACTTTCCCACATCCCTTAGTGTATTAACATTATTCTCAGTGAACTTAATATGTTCACTTAACTGACTGCCAAGTGCCATATCCTGCCGTCTTACTCAATGCCATCTTTGTTGACAGCTGGGTCCTTGGTGGTGTAAAAGTTAGAGTGGGACAAACAGGAACAGAAGTTTTTCAAATAGGGATACCTCAGCTCTGTGCATGTGTATAGCAGCACTTCCTACACTCTTTTTAATGTTACTTCACATACTCAAAGATGAAAATGTTAGCATGAGAAGCAGTGATGGACTGTATCATTTGCAATAGAGTTGTGTTTGAGTAAAACAAGGATGTATAGATTTATTGTTTGACACTATACCCGACATCTTACTCCCTCCCATCTATGCAAGCTGTCAGCTCTTCTCATCCATCAACCTAAATGGCATTCTGCTCCAGCAGTGTTATTATCTGTTGCACCTGGCAGAGAAATGACACTTTTTGATGGATTTTTTTTCACTTAGGTCTATTGTTTTCCTTCCCCTCCCTTTTAAATAAATATCCTGTGGAGTGCAAACTTGGAAGGATTTCAGAGCAAATTTTGCTAGCAAAGATAAACAGAATTCTTTAACATTTATTCTTTTCAAGCCTTAGTGGACTTGTGCTTTGTATCATTGTCTCTGTGTTGATGCAGTGTATCTGTGAACAAGTACACAGTGTAGAACAAATTCAGAGTTTCTTGGTTAGTTCATATTGACTTTTTATTTTTCCAGAAAATATTTTATTGGAGTTAAAAGGAGCTGATACTCTCTCAAATAGTTCAGATACTCTCTATCCATACAGAGCTCAGCTGACATGCAATAGAGTAAAGGAAAAAGTCCTTGACCTTGTTGTCGGTACCAAACTTGCTTTCTGCTGTGACAGAAATGGGAACCTCTTCCTGTGTCTGTTCCCTAAACAGTGAGGCTGGAGCAGTGGTCCCTGAATGCAGTGTAAATGAGATTCCTTTCCTGGGGACTGAAGAAAATGAGCTCAAGCTCCTTTCAAGGTATCCCTTGCAACCCATGCAAGGAGAGGCAGCATGCTGAGCATTGAAGAGAGGCAGTCTCTCAAAGTCCCTCTTATCCATTCCTGGATGAGTTTAGCACCAGGACCCAAAGAGGAGTTTTAATTTATATGGCATAGGTTATAAGAAGTAAGATTTTCCCCCAGGCTCTAGCTTTTTAACTTCAGTTTCCTTCTTGGCAATAAAACAGTGGTCATCGTCTGTTTTCTCTATAAGCACAAGCTGGAGCACATCTGCAGTAGCTCTGGTTTCCAGGCATTTCTTGATCACTTTTTTTGCCCTTTCATTGATGTCCAAACAGACTGCAAGGACAGAAACAAGGTGTAGCAGACAACTTCAGTCTTCTAGACAGCCACTTGATGCTGTGTGGGCTGTTGTTTCCAAAGGGCTGCATAGGTTTCCTTGCAGCAATGTGCTGGCTTCCAAAGAGGGAATGGAGAGAGACTCTTTTATCTATTCAGGTCACGAGGAACGCAAGGAGCTACCTCATGATCCTTTAATGTTTGATCAGTGATATTTATTACTTTGTGATATGTGAAGCAAAATGTAAACACTGGAATTAGCTGAAGCATTCAGTCGAAATGGAAAAGTGTATACTGAAGGGGATTTACCAAGCAATAAAGCTGATTTAAAGAAAGCAAAGCATACAGATATTTTTTTCCTGCTAATTTCAAGTTAACATATTTATCAGTATTTACAATTTCTAATCTCTTATGTATGTGTGAGAAGAAGATGGCTAAAATAAGTAAATGCAGAGTTGAGATTAAATACTGATTTCTGACATGACTATGGAGGTGGCCTAACCCAGGCTTTCCATAAATGGCTGCTTATTACCTACTTGTCCTCTTTAAATTCCCAGCCAAACTTGTTATAATAAGAGCAGAAGCTATCAGTGAATGAGTTACATCTTCATATGTAGAGGGATTGGCATGCTGATGTCTATATCAGGAAACTGGTGAGGAAAAGTTTCTTTTACTCTCTTTATGTGAGCTTCCTTTGCTCAGATTACAAGCAATGAAGCAGATTCATCTTTCTTGTAAAGCCTCATTATTCTTCATCACCAGCCCTATGGAAGCTGCATCTTGGAAGGAGCAAACTTGTGCCTGAAGGAATGGAATGGGCACTGGACTATAGGCATGTTTGCCTTGTAATAATCAGTGAATGTGAAAAGCCAGAAAATGAATTATGACATCAGATTTAGTTGGAGTTCTCCACTTGACATCAGACTGCACAGTCATGTTGTTTGTTACCCAAAGCTAGTGCCAATTTCGTATTTCAGACCCTGGAATTGTAGTACTAAAAGACTCCTCCTGTGTTTCCCAGATGGAAAGAACAGAGTCTGAAGAAGCAGATCAACAGGGACATGCAAGCAAAAGAGTTAATAGCATTAATCAGAAAGACAACAAACTCACTGCCCAAACCTGTTGTTAAATCCCAGCAGTTAATTGTACGTTGTTAGCATAAACTGCTTGCCAATTTCTGGTTATGACTAATTCCAGGAGGCTCATTTCATTTCAACGGTGTTCAAATGAATTTATTTGTTTAATAGTTTGAATGCTACAGTTAAATAATCTTAATTTCAACTGGAAGCGTTTTAACCTAGTGCCTTCCCATTGCTGACTGTCATAATTAAAAGAGCCAGCATAGAGCAACTGTAAGGAAGCCAGTTAGACTGAAAATTTCCTGCAGTACAGTAATGACTTGGAAATGGCAGGCAATAAAAATACACGATGCATTCAGAAAGGTTTATGGTGACAATTATGTACTTCTTGGGATACCTAATCCACCATGGATTGCTTTATAGGGAGCTATGCCTGTATGTAGTCTCGGAAGGGCAGCAGATAAAACCACCGGCATGCAAGGAGTTGATAATGGAACATATCTGCAAAACTGAGCTGTTTCAGCCTGCTGGCTGCACATCAAATACTGTCAACAAAATGATGTTTGTTAAATAAAAGAGGAAACAGGCAGGTAGGTCAGAGGTGACAGTTAATCTGTGGAGTGTTTTAATTGTCTGACGGAAGGAAAAATAGGTCATCTGTAGACAAATCAATGATCTATTAAAAAATAGTTTTGGTACCAATAAATCTACATCAAAACAAAAGTAGGCGAAGCTTCTGCAGATAAATAACTTCCTTTCTTGGATGGTGTAATATTTCATCATGCTGATTTTTAAGCTGTCTTCATCATACTTCTGAGGACAAATTTTCAAAAACTCCCTGAATATTTGTGCTCTTATTTTTCTTATTGTTGACGTTTCTTTCCAGTTTTGACAACTTGATGTGACAATAAGTTCCAGCTCTCTCAAAAGCTGAAAAGAAGATACAGGTTCAGTGTGCACAGAGGCTTAGAAAACCACACATTCTGTATAATTCTCATAAGGTTCAACAGAAAAGCCCCCAAAAGCACTAGGAGGCCTGCCTTAGGATAACAAGTCTAGTGAACCCACTCATACTACCTTAGTGTAACAAAATCTTGAAGGTGCAGAGTTTGGGGAGTGATAAGATTGCAGGAGTGAAGATAGGTAATGAAATGTCATCCTGTTACTTTTTCTTTCTACAGCAGTTTTCTTGACTGAGTTTTCTTCATTTTGATTCTTTACCAAGTATAAAAAAAAAGGAGTAAATTTTTTTTATCCTGTTTGTTCAAACTTTGTGTGATACTTCCCTACTGATAGGTCAGGAAAATTGAACTAATGTGAGAACAAATTTTGTGGATAATTGAAGATTGAGGGCAGACAGGTATGGAGAAATAGTCTCTCTTTATTTTCTTGTTTCTCTTTTATGATTCTTATTTTTAACTTTAAGCCTTCTTATTTCAGTGCACATTTTTTGATAAATTCAGTGACACGGATTTACAAGTGAAGATTATTTTTCAGCTTGTATCTAACATCAAAGGATGTTCTGAGAAATCACATTACAGTTTTCAGCTTAAGATTTGTTTATCACATACATATATATAAATACAGTTTTGGGCCCAAATCAGGGACAGCACAACATCTATTTGTGATTAATCTCTGCTAATAATCCCTTACTCCCTCCTCTTCTACTTCCACTGAAAATTGCTTTTGAATCTATCTTAATGATGTCACTTGTCACCAATGTTGCTGTCTGTTCTTTGATCACCAGAACACAAAATATTGCAACTTCAGCTCTAGGACAAAGTTCTTTCAGCTTAATTTTTTGTCCTGACTATCAGTAGGACATCTTCTGGATTCTTCTTCCAGGCACAGGACGTGGATGTCTTCTCAGACCAGGAGCCTCATCTAGTTTATTTCCTGTGTGCTTTCTGGTTACACACCTAAATAACCAGAGAAGATTTCTGGTGTGATATTGTCTTAGTCTGTCATATCAGTGCTAGCTTCAGTAGGATGGAGAGGCAGTGAAAGGCAAAGATGCTATCCATCAACTTGAAAATATTTTGTTTCCCTAAAGCTGTGTTTCAACCAAAAAGAAAAGTGTGACCAGGATAGAATTAGTGACAATATTGTTCTTCCCCTTGCAAGTTATTTGGGCTCCTTGGAGAGGAAAATGGATTGTAAGGATTATTTTAATATCTGTGTGCAACAGAAGAGGAAGGTATAAAATTATTAATCAGGTGCTAATATTGCCATTGCATTACTTGAGTGCAAACATACACACCAGTACACATTTGTGCACGAATACTTAGAGTATGTTTAGACTCATCTTTCTGTGCATTCTTTTATATTTATATTTATTATTTTTATTATTTTACTTTTTTTTTTCCTATTGAACTGTTCCTACTTCAACCCATTAGTTTTACCTTTTTCTGATTCTCTCCCCCATCCTACTGAGAGGCAGGAGTGACCAAACACTTTGTAGTGCATAGCTGCCTGCCTTACTAAACAATAACACACAAAAAGAAACATAAGAACAATAAAAATTTTATTTCACACTGTACTTTTGAAGTGCTTTTGGGAACTGTTACAGCAGGACATTTGTATTTCCAGGAACCAGACTTACTTTCAGAACATTTCTAAATGGGAAAGAATTTCTATGAAGTTAACTTTTGGATTAGGAAGCTTATAAAAATTATATGGTATATAATACTAAGTTTGCAGTGCACACCATAATTCCTCTCCTCTCCTCTCCTCTCCTCTCCTCTCCTCTCCTCTCCTCT